>NW_028120796.1:540000-620339 GCF_965178545.1 Coloeus monedula | reverse complement strand
CCTCCTCTTCGTCCTCCTCCTCCTCCTCTCGTCTCCTCCTCCTCCTGCTCCTCCCTCTGCCCTTCCTCCTCCCCCTCCCACTTTTCCTCCTCCTCTCCCTCCCTCCTCTCCTCCTCCTCCTCCCCTCCCCCTCCTACTCTTCTCCCTCCCCCTCCTACTCCTCCCCCTCCCCTCCCTCCTCTCCCCCTCCCCTCCTCCTTCTCCCCTCCCCTCCTCCTTCTCCTCCTCTTCCTTCTCCTCCTACCTGTCCTCGTCCTCTTCCTCCTCCTCATCCTCGTCCTCCTCCTTGTCCTGCTCCTCGTCCCCTCCTCCTCCTCCTCTTCCTCCTCTTCGTCCTCCTCCTCCTCCTCCTCCTCCTCCTCCTCCTCCTCCTCCTCCTCCTCCTCCTCCTCCTCCTCCTTCCTCCTCCTCCGCCTTGTCCTCATCCTCCTCCTCATCCTCATCCTCGTTGTCATCTTCGTCCTCCTCTTCCTCCTCCTCCTCGTCATCCTTGTCCTCATCCGTCCTCCTCGTCCTCCTCATACTCCTCGTCCTCCCCCTCTTCCCCCTCCTCCCCCTTCTCCTCCTCCTCCCTTTCCTCGTCCTCCCCCTCATCCTACTAGTCCTCATCCTCCTTGTCCTCCTCATCGTCGTTGTCCTCCTCCTCCTCCTCCTCCTCGTCCCCCTCCTTCTCGTCCTCCTCGTCCTCTTCCACCTCGTCCTCCTCCTTGTCCTTCTCCTCCTCGTCCTCCTCCTCCTCCTCCGCCTCATCCTCCTCCTCATCCTCATCCTCATCCTCGTTGTCATCTTCGTTCTCCTCTTCCTTCTCCTTCTCATCGTCCTTGTCCTCCTCCTCGTCCTCATCGTCCTCCTACTCTTCCTCCTCGTCCTCCCCCTCTTCCTCCTCGTCCTCCCCCTCTTCCTCCTCGTCCTCCCCCTCTTCCTCCTTGTCCTCACCCCCTTCCCCCTCCTACCCCTTCTCCTCCTCCTCCCTTTGCTCATCCTCACCCTTGTCCTGCTTGTCCCCGTCATCCTCATCGTCCTCCTTGTCCTCCTCCTCGTCCTCCTCCTTCTCCTCCTCCTCGTCCTCCTCCTTGTCCTCCTCCTCCTCCTCCTCCTCCTCCTCGTCCTCCTCCTCCTCATCCTCCTCATCCTCCTCGTCCTCCTCGTCCTCCTCCTCCTCCTCCTCCTGCTCCTCCTCCTCCTCCTCCTCCTCCTCCTTCTCTTCCTCCTCCTCCTCCTCCTCTTCCTCCTCCTCCTCCTCCTCGTCCTCGTCCTCCTCGTTGTCCTCCTCCTCTTCCTCCTCCTCGTCCTTGTCCTCCTCCTCTTCCTCCTCCTCCTCCCCTACTCCTCCTTCTCCTCCTCCTCCTCCTCCTCCTCCTCCTGCTCTTTCCCCTCCTCCTTCTCCCCCCCCCCTTTCCTCTTCCTCACCCTCGTCCTACTCGTCCTCGTCCTCCTCCTCGTCCTCCTCGTCCTCTTCCTCCTCTGCCTCCTCGTCCTCCTCCTCCTCCTCCTTCCCGTCCTCCCCCTCCTCCCCCTCCTCACTCTCCTCATCCTCACCCTCGTGCTAGTCGTCCTTGTCGTCGTCCTCCTTCTCCCCCTTCTCCTCTTCTTCCTTGTTCTCCTCATCCTCTTCATCCTCCTCACTCTGTCCTCCTGGTCCTCTCTCCTCCTCCTCCTCCTCTGCCTTATCCTCCTCTTCATCAAAAGAGAAAAATCACCTCAGGTGCCTGATTGGGAGCAGTCTTGGGTTCCCAGCTGGGATATAAAGTGCCTAAACCAGAGATGGAAAGACTCTGGGGGATTCCAGGAGGAGTCTCCAGTGCCCCTCAGAACGGAGAGCTGTTTGCAATCACAGGGGTAGAAAAGGCAGGATGGGCATTCTGTGGGGGAGCCTCTGGCACCCAGCCACACTCCCAGCGCTGCCCCCTTTTGCTTTGCCATTTTTATTGAGTTCTCAGGAAATTTTAAGAACTCGTTTCCATATCGGATCTGGGTCGTTTCTAACAGGTCCAGGGTCCCCGCAGTGTCACAGTGCTCCCTGCACACCCTGAGGCCCCACATCAGCCAGCCCAGGCCATTGCCACACTTCCAGTCACTCCCAGCATGATCCCAGTGACTCCCAGTCTCTCTCAGCATATTCCAGTTGCCCCCAGCATGCTCCTGGTCACTGCCCCTTCTTCCCAGTTGCTTCCAGCATGATTCCAGTTGCCCACAGCCACTCCCAGTCACCCTCAGTGATGTCCCAGTTGCTCCCGGTATATCCCAGTTCTCCCCAACGTGGTCCAAATTGCCCCCAGCATGCTCCTTGTCACTCCCAGTATGATCCAAATCACCCTCGGTGCGATCCCAGTTACCTCCAGCATGGTTCCAGTTGCCCCTAGTACAGTCCCAGTCACTGCAAGTATGACCTCAGTGGCCCCCAGCACAGACACAGTCACTCCCAGTTGCTCCCAGTTTCCCCCAGCATGCTCATTCCCAGTCACCCCAGTTGCCCCAGCATGGTTCCAGTTGCCCCCAGCATGATCTCATTCATTCCCAGTATATCCTAGCTGCCTCCAGCATGCACCCGTCATTCCCAGTTGCTCCCAGTAGCTCCCAGTAGCCCACAGTGCAGTCCCAGTGGCTCCCAGGATTTCCATGTCCGTGCTCCCAGCGCTGCTCCCAGCCCTGATCCGTGGGGATGGCAATGTCCCGCTCCCTTCCCGGGGCAGGCTCACACCTGAGCCAGGTGTGCAGGGCAGGACCTTGCCCTGAGCCCAAGCCCTGTCCCCCCTGCAGGATCTGCTTCCCATCGGCCTCTTCCTCCTGCGGCCCCAAGCCCAGCTCGGTGCTGAACGAAGGGCGCTGGGCCGGGGTCATCCCCCGGCGGGGGCTGCGCACCCCCTCTGCCCCCTCCCCAAATTCTCTCCCGGGGCAGCAGGGCCTGGCTCAGGAGTCCTGGGGCTCCTGGGGCTCCGTGCTTTCCTTCCTAAGGAAAAGAACCGTCCTTCTCCTCCAGGCGCCCGTGGCCAAAACTGAGATTCTACCTCCCAAATTCTGTCTATCCAAGGATTGCTCCATGAGAGCAAAAGCTGCCATGAAAGACAGATCTGGCTGCCCTCGCCCATGGTGGCCACCTCTCATCTTCTTCCAAAACACCTGGACTTTGTGCTTTTCTTTCATGTGGAAAAAACCCATCCTTCTCAGCTGTTGCTATGACCCAGCCCACTGCTGGGCTGGGGCAGCGAGATGCCGATCAGCCCCGGACCCTGCCGTGGATCGAATTTCCCGGGACACAGACTCGCAGGGTGGGTTGATGGGTGGCTCAGAGGCTTAAGCCGCATCCCCCCGGGGCTACGCCTGGCTCCAAACTGCCTTTCCCTGTTCGGGAGAATTCCCTCTTACTCGGTTGTTCACTGGTTCTTTGTTGTATCTCCCAGTAGTTCTTGTTGAATTGTATCCTCCCCCCTGGCTTGTAACTCATTGGTTGTTTTCCCCTTTCCCTGCAGTTTTCAAACCCCCTCTAAAACTGAGGGAAAAGCCTCTCGGCAGGATCCCAGATTAACATCATTGCCATGTTCTGGTTGCTAAACTTCTGACAATAAACCTGTTGGAAGCCAGACCAGAACCCTCTCTCTCTATCGTCATCAGCTCCTGCCGTGTCTCCTCTGCAAAGGAGCCAGCGAGCTCAGCCAGCAGCACTTTTCCTGATGCCAAAGTCGCTTCTGCAACACACAGAAGTAACGCAGCTGGACTCTCTCTGACCGAGGGCACGCCAGAGCTCGTGCAGCGAGCACAGAACTGCCTTACTCGACAAGGTGCCCATGGCCAAAACTGGGATTCCACCTCCCAAATTCCCAGTATCCAAGGGCTGCTCCCAGACAAATCTGCCAGGACAGACAGATGTGGCTGGCCGCGGCCTCTGGTGGCTGTGTCTCATCTGCCCCTGAAACCCTGGGGCTCGGTGCTGCCCTTCCTCTGGAGACCACTGTGACCCTGCGTGGCCTCGTGGAACCCAGGGGCCGTTGTGACCCTGGAGGGCTGGTGGCACCAAGGGGACCATTGTGACCCTGTGGCGTTCCATGGAACCAAGGGGCCACTGTGGCACTGCTGGCCCCAAAGAACCGAGGGGCCTTTGTGACCCTGCAGGGCCCACGGAACCAAGGGACCAATGGAACAGCTCTGGCTGCCTTGGGCTCCTGGGGCCGCCTGGCAGCTCAGGCTGACCTTGGCATGGCCAGAGCTGCTTCTCACCTGCCCTGGAGCACTGGGGCTCCGTGCTTTCCTTCCTGTGTGTGTTGGTTTGGCACGGCCTGGGTTTTGGTAGCGGGGGGGCCACAGAGGTGGCTTCTGTGAGAAGCTGCTGGAAGCTTCCACCATGTCTGGCAGAGCCGATCCCCAATGGCTCTGAAGATGGGCATGGCGCTGGCCAAGGCTGGGCCACTGAGAGAAGCTGGTAATGCCTCTGTGATAGCAGATTTCAGAAGGAAATGAAAACAAAGTGGGACACAGTGTTTTTGTAGTCAGAGAAGAGGAGGAGGAGAGAACGTGTGAGGGAAACAACAGGGAGACACCAAGGGCAGTGGAGAAGGAGGGGGAGGAGGAGCTCCAGGAGCCAGAGCCAAGATTCCTCTGCAGGCTGTGGTGAGACCATGGGGGAGCAGCTGTGCCCCTGCAGCCCTGGGGATCCACGGGGGATGCAGAGATCCACCCGCAGCCTTGGGGATCCCCAGGGGATGCAGAGATCCACCCGCGGCCCCTGGGGATCCCCGGAGGATGCAGAGATCCACCCGCAGCCCACGGAGATCCACAGGGGATGCAGAGATCCACCCGCAGCCCCTGGGGATCCACGGGGGATGCAGAGATCCACCCGCAGCCCACGGAGATCCACAGGGGATGCAGAGATCCACCCGCAGCCCCTGGGGATCCACAGGGGATGCAGAGATCCACCCGCAGCCCTGGGCATCCACGGGGGATGCAGAGATCCACCCGCAGCCCTGGGGATCCCCGGGGGATGCAGAGATCCACCCGCAGCCCTGGGGATTTCTCCAGGGGATGCAGAGATCCACCCGCAGCCCTGGGGATCCCCGGGGGATGCAGAGATCCACCCGCGGCCCCTGGGGGAGGTGCCCACGCCGGAGCGGGCGGATGCCTGCAGGAGGCTGTGATCCAGGGGCAGACCCGGTGCAGAGGGGCTCTGCTCCCAGGCTGGAGCAGCCTGGCCTTGAAGAACTGACCCCATGGAAGAGTGACCCACGCCGCAGCAGTTTTGGGAGGACTGCTGCTCGTCAGATTGGACTCACATCAGAGACGCTCACAGAGAACTTTCTCCCGTGGGAAGGGACCCCACGGTCTCTCAGGGAACAACTCCTCTCCCTGAGCAGCAGGAGGAGCCAGCCACAGGAGATGAACTGACCACAATCCCCATTCCCTGTCTCCTGCGCCATCGGTGGGAAGGATGGAGGGGAGGGGGAAGGTGTTTTGAAAGCTCTTCTTTCACTTCTCATTATCCTGCTCTGATTTTGTTATGAATAAATTCACTTGATATCTGTAAGTTGAGCCTGTTTTGCCCAGGACGGTGTTGGATGAGGGATCTCTCCTGGTCCTTATCTCAACCCATGAACCCTTTGTTATATTTTCTCTCTCCTGTCCAGCTGTGGACAGGAGTGAGAGAGCAGCTTTGGTGGGTGCCTGGAGTCCAGGCAGCATCAATGCACTACAGACCTGAACAAAAACTCCCTGGGCAATGATTCCCCTGGGATCTAAAGTCCCCACCCCTCACACGACAGCCCCGTCCCACAGAAATGTCAGCCACTGAGCCTCTCGCTCTCCACGGCTTCACTGCTTTGGTGCCCAGTGGTTGCCACGGGGTCACCATGGCCCCTCTGAGCTGGGTTTGGGTGGGGTTTTGGTGGGTCTGCAGTCCCCGTTGTAATGTGGTTGTTCCAGTTCACAGACCACGATCTCTGGGCTGGCCACTCTGGGGATTTATTTTAGGTCACGTTTAAGCTGCAGCTTTGTCCATTCTGTTATTCATGTTCAGGTTGGCAGCTCCAGGACTCGCTGTGATCCACCTGTGACTCACATGCCAGGGCCATAAAATTCTGAAAAACTTCACTGATCAGCCCAGCAATTCCAGCCACTGCTGTCTACTTTTAAATAACACAAAACTGTCAACCCCTCCTGTGCTCACAGGAGCACCACAGAGCAGGAGAGCAGCGCAGCAGCCAGAGCTGAGGACTCCCACAAGGACAGAAGGACAGCGTGGAAGGATAAACAGAGCAGCTCTGAAAGCACCGAGTGCTGCTGCTCCCTGGCCCTGCTGCTGTGCTGGGACTCAGCTTCTCTCCCCCTCTGCACACAGGCACTGCCCTGCCAGATTCAGATGAGGTTTCAAAGGAAGCATTTTTCACCAACAAGTTGCTGCAGGATCCTTTATTTTGCTAAAGTGCACAGAGGAGGCAATCCCTCATTTCCATTGTCTCTGGGTAAAATTTGAGGTGTAAGCAGTGAATTATAAATAGGATGAATGATCCCAGTAATGGGATGGTGATGGGATAAATAAAGTTTAATTGAGCACAACATTATCACAAAATGAAAAAGGAAACCCTGCACACACACAGCCACTATGAAAAACTTGAGCAGACAGGCTGGGCCTGCACTGAGTTACACTGCAGCTGTGGAGAACAAAACCGGCACTTCATTGCTGCTGAAAAAATCCAGTCATCATTTTCCTCAGGGCATCCCTGAGCTCCTGGTTCCTCAGGCTGTAGATGGGGGCGTTCAGGGCTGGAGGCACCAGCGAGTACAGAACTGACAGGGCCACATCCAGGGATGGGGAGGAGATGGAGGGGGGGCTTCAGGTGGGCAAACATAACAGAGCTGAGGAACAGAGAGAGCACGGCCAGGTGAGGGAGGCACGTGGAAAAGGCTTTGTGCCGGCCCTGCTCAGAGGGGATCCTCAGCACAGCCCTGAAGATCTGCACATAGGAGAAAACCATGAACACAAAACAGCCAAATACCAAACAGACACTGACAGCGATGAGCCCAAGTTCCCTGAGGTGGGATTTGGAGCAGGAGAGCTTGAGGATGTGTGGGATTTCACAGAAGAACTGGCCCAGGGCATTGCCCTGGCCCAGGGGCAGGGAAAAAGTATTGGCCGTGTGCATGAGAGCGTAGAGAAAGGCACTGGCACAGGCAGCTGCTGCCATGTGGGCACAAGCTCTGCTGCCCAGGAGGGTCCCGTAGTGCAGGGCTTTGCAGATGGACACGTAGCGCTCGTAGCACATGATGGTGAGGAGGGAAACCTCTACTCCCATGAAGAAGACAAACAGAAACACCTGAGCAGCACATGCTGAGTAGGAGATGTGCCTGGTGCCCCAGAGGGAATTGTGCATGGCCTTGGGGACAGTGGTGCAGATGGAGCCCAGGTCGGTGAGGGCCAGGCTGAGCAGGAAGAAGAACATGGGGCTGTGCAGGTGCTGGCCGCAGGCTCCGGCGCTGATGATGAGGCCGCTGCCCAGGAGGGCAGCCAGGGAGATGCCCAGGAAGAGGCAGAAGTGCAGGAGCTGCAGCTGCCGCGTGTCTGCCAATGCCAGCAGGTGGAAGGGGCTGATGGAGCTGCTGTTGGACATTGGCTGTGTCCGGGCATTGGGTTCTGCCATGGAGAAAAAGACAGTGAAGAGTTAGAGGAGATCTGTAACCACAATCAAAGCTATTTCCTGTACACCCTCCCCTGGAACACACACAGACACCCTTTTGTGTTTAAGAGTTCTGAGGTTTTTTTGTTTTTAAGCTCCCCCTATATCTCTCCTGGTATTCTTGGATATCAGAAGCCCTCAGCATTTCTGCTGCCCTCAGGGAGAACAGAGCAACTTTTGCAAGGCAAGATGATGGGTGGAGACTCAGGGGAGAGGCTCTGTCATTCTGACCTGCTCAGAGTTTCTCTGTTTCACTTTTCTCAAATGCAGAATGTTCACCCTCCCATGTTTCCCTTAAAGATCACCAGGTGCTGCTGGGAGCAGATGGATCCACCACAGACCCCTAGATGTCCGTCCCTCTCTCAAGGTCTCAGCACCACATTCGTAGCCGAGGACACACCCGGCTCATTTCACCAACCCGACAGCATTTGCACACTTGTAACATCTCTGCTTTTCTCCTCTCTCTGGGCCTTTCAGATAACACAAAGATGCTCCAGGACACGTTTGCATCCTGGAGGAAACTCCCAGCTTGGAAGGAAACCTCGGGGAGAGAGCCAAGGGTCCCAGAGCTGGCACTGGAACAAGGGAGATTGAGCTGCTGCCCTGGCTGCACTGACAGCCCTGCCCACAGCCGGGCACTGGGGCCAGCGTCACCCTGAGCCAGCTGTGCCCCCTCCCAGAGCCCCCAGGGCTGGGCAGCTGCTCCCAGCCCTGTGCTCTGCAGAGGGAACTGGGCCCGGGGCTGCAGAGCTGCCCCACGGCTCTGCTGCAGCTCTGCCTGCCCAGGAGGGGCTTCATGCCTTGGACCCCCGGCCCTGAGGGCAGAGGCTTGGCTGGGGGGCACAGGAGGGAGGGGGCTTCTTCAGAGGGAGGGGCTGCACTGGAGGGGATCCTGTGGGGATCTCTAAACTCTCCCTGACACATTGCTGGCTTTGTTTTCTCTCCTTCCCTGATCTCCTCTCTGCTTCCTGGGGATTTTCCTCCTGGAGCTGTTTCCCTGTGCCTGATCTCTCCCTGCCAGCACTCACAGACCCCAAATCTCTGTGCACTCTCCTTGGCCCTACAGAAACCTGCCTGTGTGCAGGGCACTGGCTGGGGCAGGTTCTGTTTGCAGCTGGGAGAAAGGACAGCTCAGACTGAGCCTGATGGGTCCAGCCAAGGTGATG
This sequence comes from Coloeus monedula, assembly GCF_965178545.1. Lineage (NCBI taxonomy): Eukaryota > Metazoa > Chordata > Aves > Passeriformes > Corvidae > Coloeus > Coloeus monedula. Next base: position 611,512 of record NW_028120796.1, on the reverse strand, counting down.
CTGGTGCTGTCCATGGGCACAGGAGTGGCTGAAAGCACAGGAGGGATCTCCTGTGCACCTGCTGATCACTAAAAGGAACGGTTTGGATGTCCCAGGGACCTGACAAAATTCATATCACCTTTAATATTTATCCTCCCTCCCCACCATTCTCCAATGGCAGGAAACTGAAAACAAAGTCTCAGGAAATTTCCTCATTTCTATCAAAATCCTGGTATTGGAAATATTCTGGGAGTGATCAGAAACTCTCAGCCCGTCAGAGCCTCATGAGCATTTCACCTCCCCTGCACTCGAGATGCTCCGAGTTGTACTCACTGAATCTGTAGGCGCTGGGATGTTGCAGCTTCAGGAGATCCCTCCAGGAGCTGCAGCTGCCGTGTCCTGCAGCCAGAGGCTTCCTGTGCCAGGGGCTGGGAGTGATTCTCCCGCAGTCACTTCCCAGCCCCTTCCCAGCCCCGGCTGAGTTTAAGCCCTGTGTCCCTCTGTGCTGTGCCCGGGCTGGCTGCAGGCAGTGCCCCAGCCCTGCTGGGCTGTGCCCAGGAGCTGCTCCTGGCCAGAGCTGTCTCTCTGCAGCGCTGCCGCTTGCCAGGAGCTGCCTCTGTGCCAGGAGCCCGGCCCAGCTCAGCAGTACACACACAGCACAAGGACTGGAATGACCCTCTCGGGCCTTGGTGCTGAGGCCCTGAACATCAGTCCCTGACAGGCACTGGCAGAATCCTCTCAAGAATTCCAGTCAGAATTGAACTTCAACGTTTATGGAAGTTTTCATGGGTCCCAGTGAGGGACACGACTGAGAAAGTGTCCCCAGGCTCCAAGTCAGAGCAGAGAACTGGAGGCAGGGATGACAGGGGGACGACAAAGGGAAGCCAAGTCTTGGTGCCCTGGGGCACAGCAGCGTCTGTGCCACCAAGGGCTGTCAGGAGACACCTTGTCCTGAGGCACTGGGGCCTTCTGGGCACAGCCCCAGCAAGGCTGGGCACTGTCAGCCCCTTGTCCTGCCCTCAGCATCCCCCCACATCCCAGTGGCCTCAGGGATCTGCTGGAAGGAGTCCCTGGGGAGTCTTGGTCAGGAATGGCCCTGGGGGGCTCCTTAATGCTCCCAGGAACTGCAGGGTTTTCAAAGGACTTTGGCTTTTGCCTGGGAGTCTCTGAGAGCTTTGTGCAATCCTGGCCCCCAATTATCTGCTCTAATGAGTCCCTGGAGATTCTTTGTCAGTAACAACACTCAGTGGGGCTCATTAATGCTTCAGGGTACTCAGGGTTAATTCAAGTACTTCTTTTTGACACTGACTCTCTGAGAGGTTTGTGCAATCCTGGCCTCCAATTATCTCCAATTACTTTAACGAGTCCCTTGAGAGCTTTGCAGTGGCACTCAGTGGGGCTCATTAATGCTCTGAGGTACTCAAGGGTTTTAAGGTACTTTGGATTTTCCTTCCCACGCTGAGGCTCTGAGAGGTTTTTGGGGCAATCCTGGCCTCCAATTCTCTCCTCCAAGGAGTCCATAAGGAACCTGGGTTGGGGATGGACCTCAGTGGGACCCATGAATGCCTCGAGACACTTTGGGTGTTTCCTCTGCCTTTGACTCCTGGAAAGGTTTGTGCAATCTCCTCTCAGGCCCTGAGCTTCAAGGGCTCAGCCCCAAATGCCCCACGGGGCTCATTAGGATCAAGCAAGTGCTGACAAACCCTGGCTCTGCCTTGATTTCCCTCTGGCCTGGTGCAGTTCATTCGGAAGGTTTCCTTCTCCAGTTACAGAGAAATATTTCAAAGAGCTTCTAAGAAATACTCATTCCTATTTTAAGGGGTGTGTTTTATTGCTGTTCTCTTTAGAGAAGAGGTGATTGCAGCATTCTGTGACTGATACTGATGCAGGGTCTCTCCTAAGGAGGTCTGGCCTGGTCACAGAAGCTGTGCCTTGAGGTCTGACCCAGTGTGGACAACCCTGCTCCACATTCCCAGCCCCATCCTGTCTCTCCTCACTCACCTGGGACCTGCTTTGCTCAGAGAACTGGCTGCACTCAGGCAAAGGGGGGGTTCTTGGGGTTTTTTTGAAGCAATCTGAAACTCCTGAGTTTCCTCATTGAAAACAGACACCCTCCTTCCAGTGTGTGCAAAGCCCCAGTGACAGGGTTAAAATCATTGTACTTGGGCGTACTTGGGCAAGAATAAAATACATGGTAACCAATGTAGAAGCCAGCTGAACAACCTGGCAAGAGATAGGGAACAAAGCTGGCAGAAATGAGGAACAAAGCTGCTGAACCAGTGAAGAAACTGCTGAAACAGCTGCCAAGAGACTGCACATGCTGAAGACGTTCAGCCTTCATCAAATGCCCACCGAGCCTTCCTGAGCGTGACCACCAGGGAGCCCTGGGCCTGCGCTCCGCGTGTGCTACTGATAATAACGAGTGCTGAGAAATGGTTTGCACAACCACACCTTTTCTAGGGAAAACAGTGAATATGCCTGAAATGGAACCACAACTTGTAATCTGCCGTGTGCCTGGGGTGGGTGTTTGGAGGAGCGATCCCCGCACACCCAGAGCGCTGAATAAAGCAAACACCCGCTTCTTGGACTTTGTCTGGGAAGTGTCTCTTGGCCCGGTGTGGGGCGAATCATAGAGCTGCCAGAGGGGCCTTTTTGGCTCAGCTGAGAGCAGTCCTGCTGCAAGGCTGTCCTCGAGCTGCTTGGGCTGCACATGTGCCCAGGGAATGCTCATTGCTTGCAGTCTCAGGCGCTGTGGGTGTGCAGGTGTAACTACTGCAGGAGGGAACAGCTCTGCTGGGGGCAGTTCTCTTTTTCTTGGTGGTTTTTCTGTTGAATGAATGTTCCCTGCCAGCTCTGGGCAGAGCTCTGTACCTGTATGTGCCACTTGTCTGTGGCACTGTGGCTCAGGAGGTGGCCAAGGGGAGCTTGGCCGAGGTGTGGGCAGAGGAATGGCCATCAGGCCAGGCTGGGGGGTCAGCGGCCGGTCAGTTGCGTTGCGTGGCCGCGGCTCTGGAGGCTTGTGTGGGAGCGTGTGCAGGGCTGGAAGGCTGGGGCTGCCGCCGCTGTGTCCCAGAGCCGGGAAGGCCGGGGCTGGCCCGGCCCTGGCCCGGCCCCGCCAGCTCTGGCAGCTGCCGGCGGGGACACAAAGGGCAGCTCCGAGCTGCGGCCGCTGCGCTGCGGCCGCACAAAGGCAGCGCCCGCAGAGCTCCAGGGCAAGGTCCTGGCCCTGGCTCGGGGCTGGGCCGGGGCCAGCGGCAGAAAATCAACTTGCAGCTTGGGCCCCGCAGCAGGGAGGAGCAGCAATTGCTGGCTGAGAGAGACTCTTGCCAAAGGCCTGCGGAGCCGGGCCCCAGGGAACGGCTTCCCGCTGCCCGAGGGCAGGCTGAGATGGGATGTGGGGCAGCAATGGTTCCCTGGCAGGGCGCTCAGGGCCTGGCCCAGGCTGGCCCCAGAAGCTGCGGCTGCCCCCGCATCCCTGCAAGTGTCCCAGGCCGGCTCGGCCCTTGGGGCTTCCTGCCCAGGAGGGCTGGGCTGGGCTGGGGCTGCTGAGGGCGGGATGGGCTCTGCCTGAGACAGCTGAAGGCTGCGCACGATGAGGCCGGGGGGACCCCGTTCCTTAGTGGGTTCTGGGGTATCCCACATTCCTGAAGGGATGTCAGGGTATGTCCCATTCCTGAGGCAGTTTTGGAGTGCCCCCAATGCTTCAGGAGGGGTTCTGAGAGGGGGGCTCCGGTTCTTGGAAGGGGGACCTATTGTCAGGGAGCCGGGAGCCCATTTTGGGAAGGCTGCTGCTGTTTCTGGCAATGTTGAGAGGTTCTGAATGGGTTGTGGGGCCTGGCTCTCATGTTGGGACTTGAGGTGAGCCCATGGGCACAGCAAGGGCTCAGGAGAGGTTCCAAGCTCCCATTTGGGATGGAGGGATTGAGCGGGTGCCTCCAATAAACTCAATGCCAGCCCCAATGTGTCGATGGCAGCCCCAAATGGCTCGATCCGTCAGCCCCAAGGCCCGGCTGTGGGGAGTCAGGAAGCACAGAAGGGGAATTGGTGTCCAGGAGGGGTGGGATGGGATGGGATGGGATGGGGTGGGATGGGATGGGATGGGATGGGATGGGATGGGATGGGATGGGATGGGGTGGGGTGTGATGGGATGGGGGTGGCATTGTGGCGGTGGGATGAAGTTTGGGAGGGATGGGGTGGTTTGGCCCCTTGGAGTGGGGCACTCCAGGGAGGAAGACCAGGATCTGCTTTTGGGGAGGTTCCTGCTGCTTTTTGACAATTCTGGGACCTCTGAGTGGCTTCTGGGAGGTTGCAGTGAATTTGGGGAAGGTGCCATAAACCCCCCACAATTTGGGGGCCTGAGGTGAAGTCCCCACATTTTGGGAGGGTGAGAGAACCCCAATTAGGAGGGCATCTGGCTTCTTTGCAACCCTTCAATGGGGTGAGAAGCAGCTTGGGAGGGAGGGAAGGAAGGAAGGAAATATGGAAGGAATTCGGAAGGAATTCGGAAGGAAGGAAGGAAGGAAGGAAGGAAGGAAGGAAGGAAGGAAGGAAGGAAGGAAGGAAGGAAGGAAGGAAGGAAGGAAGGAAGGAAGGAAGGAAGGAAGGAAGGAAGGAAGGAAGGAATTCGGAAGGAAGGAAGGAAGGAATTCGGAAGGAAGGAAGGAAGGAAAAAAGGAAGGAAGGAAGGAAGGAATTCGGAAGGAAGGAAGGAATTCGGAAGGAAGGAAGGAAGGAAGGAATTCGGAAGGAAGGAAGGAAGGAATTCGGAAGGAAGGAAGGAAGGAATTCGGAAGGAAGGAAGGAATTCGGAAGGAAGGAATTCGGAAGGAAGGAATTCGGAAGGAATTCGGAAGGAAGGAAGGAAGGAATTCGGAAGGAATTCGGAAGGAATTCGGAAGGAATTCGGAAGGAATTCGGAAGGAAGGAAGGAAGGAAGGAAGGAAGGAAGGAAGGAAGGAAGGAAGGAAGGAAGGAAGGAATTCGGAAGGAAGGAAGGAAGGAAGGAATTCGGAAGGAAGGAATTCGGAAGGAAGGAATTCGGAAGGAAGGAAGGAAGGAATTCGGAAGGAAGGAAGGAATTCGGAAGGAAGGAAGGAAGGAAGGAAGGAAGGAAGGAAGGAAGGAAGGAAGGAAGGAAGGAAGGAAGGAAGGAAGGAAGGAAGGAAGGAAGGAAGGAAGGAAGGAAGGAAGGAAGGAAGGAATTCGGAAGGAAGGAATTCGGAAGGAAGGAAGGAAGGAAGGAAGGAATTCGGAAGGAAGGAATTCGGAAGGAAGGAATTCGGAAGGAAGGAATTCGGAAGGAAGGAAGGAATTCGGAAGGAAGGAAGGAATTCGGAAGGAAGGAAGGAAGGAAGGAAGGAAGGAAGGAAGGAAGGAAGGAAGGAAGGAAGGAAGGAAGGAAGGAAGGAAGGAAGGAAGGAAGGAAGGAAGGAAGGAAGGAAGGAAGGAAGGAAGGAAGGAAGGAAGGAAGGAAGGAAGGAAGGAAGGAAGGAAGGAAGGAAGGATTTTGGGAAGGAAGGATTCCAAGAAGAATTCCAGGAATCAAGGAAGCATTCCAGGAAGGATTCCAGGAAGGATTCCAGGAAGGATTCCAGGCAGGAACTAAGGAAGGAGACCAGGAAGGATTCCTGGAAATATTCCAGGAAGGATTACAGGAAGGAAGTATTCCAAGAAGAATTGCAGGAATCAAGGAAGCATTCCAGGAGGCATTCCAGGAAGGATTCCAGACAGGAACTAAAGAAGGAGACCGGGAAAGATTCCAGGAAGGAAGGAAGGATTCTAGGAAGGATTCCAGGAATAAATTCAGTAAGGAATGAAGGATTCCAGGAAGGAAGGAATCCTAAATAATGTGTAACCAACGAAGAAATAGAGAATAAAGATGAAGGAAATAAAGGAGGAAAGAAGAAATGAAGACAAAAAATAACAAGAAATGAAAAAACACAAAGATTTGATGCAGAAATGTAAAATTGAAGAAAGAAAGAAAGAAAGCCACAAGAAACAGAAAAACAAAAAAGAAAGAAAGCAAACGGATTAAAAAATTAAAGAGCAAAAGAAATATAAAAAGAAATAACAAATGAAAGCAAGAAACTAAGAAGCAAGGAAAGAAAGAAAAAGAAAGAAAGAAAGAAAGAAAGAAAGAAAGAAAGAAAGAAAGAAAGAAAGAAAGAAAGAAAGAAAGAAAGAAAGAAAGAAAGAAAGAAAGAAAGAAAGAAAGAAAGAAAGAAAGAAAGAAAGAAAGAAAGAAAGAAAGAAAGAAAGAAAGAAAGAAAGAAAGAAAGAAAGAAAGAAAGAAAGAAAAAAAGAAAGGAAGAAAGAAAGAAAGAAAGAAAGAAAGAAAGAAAGAAAGAAAGAAAGAAAGAAAGAAAGAAAGAAAAAAAGAAAGGAAGAAAGAAAGAAAGAAAGAAAGAAAGAAAGAAAGAAAGAAAGAAAGAAAGAAAGAAAGAGAAAGAAAGAAAGAAAGAAAGAAAGAAAGAAAGAAAGAAAGAAAGAAAGAAAGAAAGAAAGAAAGAAAGAAAGAAAGAAAAAGCAAGCAAGTAGCAAGTAAAGTGAACTAGTTTGAAAACAAAGCAGTGGGAGGCACCAAGTCAGAATAACAATTTAATGGGGAAATTTTTAAAAAGGCAGAAAACACTGGTTCAAACTGACAGAGTCAGGATGCAACCTGACACCCTGTTAGTCAGGGTAGCAGCAGCAGTCCGATAAGATGGGGGCTGCAGTCCTCCTGAAGTGCTGGATGTGGTTCTGTCAAAGCGGTGATCCTGTAGAAAGGGGCTGCTCTTCCTCGGAAGGTCCAGTGGTGGCTATGTAATTCTGTCTATAAATAAACTATGTATTCTTGTCCTCTGGGAATCCAGTGGAAAGGGTGTCTGTTGTGTTCGTAATCTCAGATTATTCCCACAGTGGGATGCTTGGTTCCTCCTTCTGGGTGGAGCATCTCACAATGGATGATGAGTCATGAGGCCAAGTGTTGATGGGCTCATTAACGGAAGAAAGTCTGGAGGGAGGAGGCAAGGAAACACTGCCCCACCTGGTTCCAACAGCTCATGAAGATGGTAATAGAATACACTGCAAGCCAGGGCATTATCCACCCCTTATTCTATTACCATCTGCCTCATCCCAAATCAATGCCTTCCTTAAACTCTACAAACACACACGCACACACACACACACACACACACATATATATATATATATACAGTGAAACCCTACACACAGTTCTCACTTTAGGTCTCCTTGTGGTACACAATGGGTTTCCCCATCTTTCTGCATTACCCACCAAGTGCAACCAGGTCCTTGAGCAAAGACAATCCCATGGATGGGTTTGCCTTTGCCTGAGATGAGATTAATCCAAACAGTCTTTCCTAAAATCCTCTCACGTGTACCACAGGGACTCTATCTCCATCCACTGTGTGTAAGGGTCCAGACTGGGCAGGACCAGCTCGATTGATGGACCCTCGGGTATTGACCATCCAGGTGGCCTTTGCTAAGTTCACTTCCCAATTTTTTAAGTTTGCCCCCCAAGTGCCTTCAAGGTGGTTTTAAGTAGTCCATTGCTGCGTTCCATTTTCCCAGCAGCTGGTGCATGATAAGGGATATGATATATCCATTTGATACCGTGTTCTCTGGCCCAGATGGGTTTCCCTCTGTGCTGCCCACTGGCCTTTCTCCAGCAATCCAGCCATCCCCACAGAGCATAAGATGCCATCCATGAGTCGATGTAGAGATAGAGCCTCGGCCGCTTCTCTCGTTCAGCAATATCCAAAGCCAGCTGGACGGCTTTAAGCTCTGCAAACTGACTTGATCCACCTTGTCCCTCTGTAACTTGTGCAACTCGTCGTGTGGGGCTCCATACTGCAGCTTTCCATTTCCGGCTGCCGCCTACAATTTGGCAGGAACCATCAGTGAAGAGGGAGTATTGTCTTTCAGTCTCCTGTAGCTCATTATATGGTGGGGCTTCCTCGGCACGTGTCACTTCCTCTTCCTCTTCTCTTCAGAAGATAATCCAAAAGTCTCACCTTCTGGCCAGTTTTTTACAATTTCCAGAATCCCAGGGCGACTCGGGTTTCCAATTCGGGCGCGCTGTGTGATGAGGGCCATCCATTTGCTCCATGTGGTGTCGGTGGTGTGATGCGTGGAAGGAACCTTTCCCTTGAACATCCACCCCAGCACCGGTAGTCGGGGTGCCAGGAGTTGTGCCTCTGTGCTGATTACTTCTGAGGCAGCTTGGACTCCTTCATAGGCTGCCAAGATTTCCTTCTCTGTGGAAGTATAGTTGGCTTCAGACCCTCTGGAGCATCGTCTCCAGAATCCCAGTGGTCAGCCCTGAGTCTCACCAGGCACCTTCTGCCAGAGGCTCCAGGACAGACCATTGTTCCCGGCTGCAGAGTAGAGCACATTCTTCATCTCTGGTCCCGTCCTGACTGGGCCAAGGGCTACGGCATGAGCAATTTCCTGTTTGATCTGGGCGAAGGCTTGCTGCTGTTCAGGGCCCCAGTGGAAATCGTTCTTCTTGCGGGTGACCAGGTAGAGAGGACTCACAATCTGGCTGTACTCAGGAATGTGCATTCTCCAAAAACCTATGGCACCTAGGAAAGCTTGTGTTTCCTTCTTGTTGGTGGGTGGAGACATCGCAGTGATCTTATTGATGACCTCAGTGGGAATCTGACACCGTCCATCTTGCCATTTCACTCCCAGGAACTGGATCTCTTGAGCAGGTCCCTTGACTTTGCTCCTTTTGATGGAAAACCTGGCTTCCAGGAGAATCTGGATGATTTTTTCTCCTTTCTCAAATACTTCTATTGCAGTGTTCCCCCACACAATGATGTCATCAATGTACTGCAGATGTTCTGGAGCCTCACCCTTTTCCAGTGCAGGCTGGATCAGTCCATGGCAGATGGTGGGACTGTGCTTCCACCCCTGGGGCAGTTGGTTCCAGGTGTACTGCACGCCCCTCCAGGTGAAGGCAAACTGAGGCCTGCACTCTGCTGCCAGAGGGATGGAGAAAAATGCATTGGCAATATCGATGGTGGCATACCAGTTCACTGCCTTGGACTCCAGCTCGTACTGAAGCTCCAGCATGTCTGGTACAGCAGCGCTCAGTAGTGGCGTGACCTCATGCAGGCCATGGTAATCCACCGTCAGTCTCCATTCTCCACTGGACTTACGCACTGGCCATATAGGGCTGTTGAAAGGTGTCCTGGGTTGCCATCCTCGTGAGCTGTTGAAATCAGGTGGGGCAGTGTTTCCTTGCCTCCTCCCCCCAGACTATCTTGCTGTTAATGGCCCATCATTGTCCTGCCGCATGACTCAGAGATAGTCCGGAGGGAGTTATCTTCTGTTAATGAGCCTAATCAACACTTGGCCTCATGACTCATTACCCCATTGTGAGATGCTCCACCCAGAGGGAGGAACCAAGCATCCCATCGTGGATATAATCTGAGATTCTGAACACCAGACATAACCCTTCCACTGGACTCCCAGAGGACAGGAGTTACATAGCCACCACTAGACCTTCCGAGGAAGAGCAGCCCCTTTCTACAGGATCACCGCTTTGACAGAACCACATCCAGCACTTCAGGAGGACTGCAGCCCCCATCTTATCGGACTGCTGCTGCTACCCTGACTAACAGGGTGTCAGGTTGTATCCTGACTCTGTCAGTTTGAACCAGTGTTTTCTGCCTTTTTTAAAATTTCCCCGTTAAATTGTTATTCTGACTTGGTGCCTCCCACTGCTTTGTTTTCAAACTAGTACATATTTTGGCGCCCAAGGTGAGGCTTGCTCTGATAGAAAGTCCGAATTACAATTTTGTATTGTAGAAGCCACCTACTCACTGTGATGCTCAACGTGCTTACGTGGGTCTTGTGCCTAGCTCTCTATTTTTTTTCTCACATGGGGAACTACCTGCTGGTTGTAATGCTCTGGTGTAGACATGGGTATGGTAGAAAATTTGCTTTATTAGTCTATTATGCCTACTGCACGATAACCTCCGAGGCAATGAACATAGTTTGGAATGTATACTCAACTTTGTCTACTCTAGGCTGCTACATCTGGGGCCTCAAGAATCGCACGCAGGCAATTTAATCCAGGATTAAAGAATGTTTTCCAGCCTTTCAGGCCTGACACAGCAGATTTTGAAAATATTGAATTCCCTCTGGATGTCAAAGAAGGCATAATCTTGCTGTTAGATCTGCTTTGTCTTCTCTCTACAGCCTGCACCGTGTACACCATGCTTAGAATCAGAGCTATGGCACAGCATCCTCTGGATGAGAGGGAGTAAAAGAGCAGAACAACAAACACCATGTCTATCCAAACTGTCACAGAGGAGAAAGAACGAAAAGCAAAGCAACAGTGTCCATGTCTGTGCAGACTGACACAGAGGAGAAAGAAACCGTCTCCTTCCTTCTGAATTCCTTCCGAATTCCTTCCTTCCTTCCTTCCTTCCTTCCTTCCTTCCTTCCTTCCTTCCTTCCTTCCTTCCTTCCTTCCTTCCTTCCTTCCTTCCTTCCTTCCTTCCTTCCTTCCTTCCTTCCTTCCTTCCGAATTCCTTCCTTCCGAATTCCGAATTCCTTCCTTCCTTCCTTCCTTCCGAATTCCTTCCTTCCTTCCGAATTCCTTCCGAATTCCTTCCTTCTGAATTCCTTCCTTCCTCCCGAATTCCTTCCTTCCTTCCTTCCGAATTCCTTCCAAATTCCTTCCGAATTCCTTCCGAATTCCTTCCTTCCTTCCGAATTCCTTCCGAATTCCTTCCGAATTCCTTTCTTCCGAATTCCTTCCTTCCTTCCTTCCGAATTCCTTCCTTCCTTCCAAATTCCTTCCTTCCTTCCTTCCGAATTCCTTCCTTCCGAATTCCGAATTCCTTCTTTCCGAATTCCTTCCGAATTCCTTCCTTCCGAATTCCTTCCTTCCTTCCGAATTCCTTCCTTCCGAATTCCTTCCTTCCGAATTCCTTCCGAATTCCTTCCTTACTTCCTTCCGAATTTCTTCCTTCCGAATTCCTTCCTTCCGAATTCCTTCCTTCCTTCCTTCCTTCCTTCCTTCCTTCCTTCCTTCCTTCCTTCCTTCCTTCCTTCCTTCCTTCCGTAATTCCTTCCTTCCGTAATTCCTTCCTTCCTTCCGAATTCCTTCCGAATTCCTTCCTTCCGTCCTTCCGAATTCCTTCCTTCCTTCCTTCCTTCCTTCCTTCCTTCCTTCCTTCCTTCCTTCCTTCCTTCCGAATTCCTTCCTTCCGTCCTTCCGAATTCCTTCCTTCCTTCCTTCCTTCCTTCCTTCCTTCCTTCCTTCCTTCCTTCCTTCCTTCCTTCCTTCCTTCCGAATTCCTTCCGAATTCCTTCCGAATTCCTTCCTTCCTTCCTTCCTTCCTTCCTTCCTTCCTTCCTTCCTTCCTTCCTTCCTTCCTTCCTTCCTTCCTTCCTTCCTTCCTTCCTTCCTTCCTTCCTTCCTTCCTTCCTTTTCGAATTCCTTCCGAATTCCTTCCTCCTGAATTCCTTCCGAATTCCTTCCGAATTCCTTCCGAATTCCTTCCTTCCGAATTCCTTCCTTCCGAATTCCGAATTCCTTCCTTCCGAATTCCTTCCGAATTCCTTCCTTCCTTCCTTCCGAATTCCTTCCGAATTCCTTCCTTCCTTCCTTCCTTCCTTCCTTCCTTCCTTCCTTCCTTCCTTCCTTCCTTCCTTCCTTTTCGAATTCCTTCCGAATTCCTTCCTCCCGAATTCCTTCCGAATTCCTTCCGAATTCCTTCCGAATTCCTTCCTTCCGAATTCCTTCCTTCCGAATTCCGAATTCCTTCCTTCCGAATTCCGAATTCCGAATTCCTTCCAAATTCCTTCCTTCCTTCCGAATTCCTTCCGAATTCCTTCCGAATTCCTTCCTTCCATAATTCCTTCCTTCCGAATTCCTTCCTTCCTTCCGAATTCCTTCTTTCCTTCCTTCCTTCCGAATTCCTTCCTTCCTTCCTTCTGAATTCCTTCCTTCCTTCCTTCCTTCCGAATTCCTTCCGAATTCCTTCCTTCCTTCCGAATTCCTTCCTTCCGAATTCCTTCCTTCCTTCCGAATTCCTTCCTTCCTTCCTTCCTTCCGAATTCCTTCCTTCCTTCCTTCCTTCCTTCCTTCCTTCCTTCCGAATTCCTTCCTTCCGAATTCCTTCCTTCCAAATTCCTTCCTTCCTTCCTTCTGAATTCCTTCCTTCCGAATTCCTTCCTTCCTTCCGAATTCCTTCCTTCCTTCCTTCCTTCCTTCCTTCCTTCCTTCCTTCCTTCCTTCCTTCCTTCCTTCCTTCCTTCCGAATTCCTTCCGAATTCCTTCCTTTCTTCCTTCCAAATTCCTTCCTTCCTTCCTTCCTTCCTTCCTTCCTTCCTTCCTTCCTTCCTTCCTTCCTTCCTTCCTTCCGAATTCCTTCCTTCCTTCCTTCCTTCCTTCCTTCCTTCCTTCCTTCCTTCCTTCCTTCCTTCCTTCCTTCCGAATTCCTTCCTTCCTTCCTTCCTTCCGAATTCCTTCCTTCCGAATTCCTTCCTTCCTTCCGAATTCCTTCCTTCCTTCCTTCCTTCCTTCCTTCCGAATTCCTTCCTTCCGAATTCCTTCCTTCCTTCCTTCCTTCCGAATTCCTTCCTTCCGAATTCCTTCCTTCCTTCCTTCCTTCCTTCCTTCCTTCCTTCCTTCCGAATTCCTTCCGAATTCCTTCCTTCCTTCCGAATTCCTTCCTTCCTTCCTTTCGAATTCCTTCCGAATTCCTTCCTCCCGAATTCCTTCCTTCCTTCCTTCCTTCCTTCCGAATTCCTTCCTTCCTTCCGAATTCCTTCCGAATTCCTTCCTTCCGAATTCCTTCCGAATTCCTTCCTTCCTTCCTTCCTTCCTTCCTTCCTTCCTTCCTTCCGAATTCCTTCCTTCCGAATTCCTTCCTTCTGAATTCCTTCCTTCCTTCCTTCCATCCTTCCTTCCTTCCTTCCTTCCTTCCTTCCTTCCTTCCTTCCTTCCTTCCGAATTCCTTCCGAATTCCTTCCGAATTCCTTCCGAATTCCTTCCTTCCGAATTCCTTCCTTCCTTCCTTCCGAATTCCTTCCTTCCGAATTCCTTCCTTCCGAATTCCTTCCGAATTCCTTCCGAATTCCTACCTTCCAAATTCCTTCCTTCCTTCCTTCTGAATTCCTTCCTTCCTTCCAAATTCCTTCCTTCCGAATTCCTTCCTTCCTTCCGAATTCCTTCCTTCCGAATTCTTTCCTTCCGAATTCCTTCCTTCCGAATTCCTTCCTTCTCCCAGCTGGGGTCCTCTCATCCTCCCAAAATGTGAGGACTTCACCTCAGGCCCCCAAGTTGTGGGGGGTTTATGGCACCTTCCCCAAATTCACTGCAACCTCCCAGAAGCCACTCAGAGGTCCCAGAATTGTCAAAAAGCAGCAGGAACCTCCCCAAAAGCAGATCCTGGTCTTCCTCCCTGGAGTGCCCCACTCCAAGGGGCCAAACCACCCCATCCCTCCCAAACTTCATCCCACCGCCACAATGCCACCCCCATCCCATCACACCCCACCCCATCCCATCCCATCCCATCCCATCCCATCCCATCCCATCCCATCCCACCCCATCCCATCCCATCCCATCCCACCCCTCCTGGACACCAATTCCCCTTCTGTGCTTCCTGACTCCCCACAGCCGGGCCTTGGGGCTTACGGACCGAGCCATTTGGGGCTTCCATCAACACATTGGGGCTGGCATTGAGTTTATTGGAGGCACCCGCTCAATCCCTCCATCCCAAATGGGAGCTTGGAACCTCTCCTGAGCCCTTGCTGTGCCCATGGGCTCACCTCAAGTCCCAACATGAGAGCCAGGCCCCACAACCCATTCAGAACCTCTCAACATTGCCAGAAACAGCAGCAGCCTTCCCAAAATGGGCTCCCTGACTTCCTGACAATAGGTCCCCCTTCCAAGAACCGGAGCCCCCCTCTCAGAACCCCTCCCGAAGCATTGGGGGGACCCCAAAACTGCCTCAGGAATGGGACATACCCTGACATCCCTTCAGGAATGTGGGATACCCCAGAACCCACTGAGGAACGGGGTCCCCCCGGCCTCATCGTGCGCAGCCTTCAGCTGTCTCAGGCAGAGCCCATCCCGCCCTCAGCAGCCCCAGCCCAGCCCAGCCCTCCTGGGCAGGAAGCCCCAAGGGCCGAGCCGGCCTGGGACACTTGCAGGGATGCGGGGGCAGCCGCAGCTTCTGGGGCCAGCCTGGGCCAGGCCCTGAGCGCCCTGCCAGGGAACCATTGCTGCCCCACATCCCATCTCAGCCTGCCCTCGGGCAGCGGGAAGCCGTTCCCTGGGGCCCGGCTCCGCAGGCCTTTGGCAAGAGTCTCTCTCAGCCAGCAATTGCTGCTCCTCCCTGCTGCGGGGCCCAAGCTGCAAGTTGATTTTCTGCCACTGGCCCCGGCCCAGCCCCGAGCCAGGGCCAGGACCTTGCCCTGGAGCTCTGCGGGCGCTGCCTTTGTGCGGCCGCAGCGCAGCGGCCGCAGCTCGGAGCTGCCCTTTGTGTCCCCGCCGGCAGCTGCCAGAGCTGGCGGGGACGGGCCAGGGCCGGGCCAGCCCCGGCCTTCCCGGCTCTGGGACACAGCGACGGCAGCCCCAGCCTTCCAGCCCTGCACACGCTCCCACACAAGCCTCCAGAGCCGCGGCCACGCAACGCAACTGATTGGCCGCTGACCCCCCAGCCTGGCCTGATGGTCATTCCTCTGCCCACACCTCGGCCAAGCTCCCCTTGGCCACCTCCTGAGCCACAGTGCCACAGACAAGTGGCACATACAGGTACAGAGCTCTGCCCAGAGCTGGCAGGGAACGTTCATTCAACAGAAAAACCACCAAGAAAAAGAGAACTGCCCCCAGCAGAGCTGTTCCCTCCTGCAGGAGTTACACCTGCACAGCCACAGCGCCTGAGACTGCAAGCAGTGAGCATTCCCTGGGCACATGTGCAGCCCAAGCAGCTCGAGGACAGCCTTGCAGCAGGACTGCTCTCAGCTGAGCCAAAAAGGCCCCTCTGGCAGCTGCAGGGCCATTGCAAAGGGCAAGGGCCAGAGCCTTGGCCCACGGCGGAGGAAAGGGCTCTGAATTCCCCTGCCTTGGCACCTAAACCCTGTTCCCAGGCTGCTTCCCACACAGGATTCCTCTGCAGGACTGCAGAAAGCTGAGAGGCAGCTCTGGCTTCTCCACTTCTCATGTGCTGAAGCTGCCTGGCAGAAGAAATGGAGGGACAGCTCTGGTGGCACAATCCCTCCCGGCCCAGGGCACAGCGCTGGGAAGGTCTTTCCGTGCCAAGGCTTTGCTGCGGCCAAGGAAAGCTCCTGGCTCAGGGTCACCTTTCCTGCTGGGCCAGAGCCCCCAAGTGGCCCAGCAGCAGCAGAGAATTCCAGCACAGCCCCGGCACGGGCAGGGCGGCCCTGGGCGGGCTGCGGGAGCCGGCAGCGCCTGAGCTCAGAGCAGCTGAGCCCGGGGGCTCTTGGCCAAGGCCGAGGCCCAGCGAGCATTTCTCAGCTCGCAGGGCAGCCTGGAAAGGTGCTGGGGGGGATCATTCACCCCCCAGGGCTGTCCCAGTGGCTCCCAGTATTTCCATGTCCGTGCTCCCAGCGCTGCTCCCAGCCCTGATCCGTGGGGATGGGAATGTCCCGCTCCCTTCCCGGGGCAGGCTCACACCTGAGCCAGGTGTGCAGGGCAGGACCTTGCCCTGAGCCCAAGCCCTGTCCCCCCTGCAGGATCTGCTTCCCATCGGCCTCTTCCTCCTGCGGCCCCAAGCCCAGCTCGGTGCTGAACGAAGGGCGCTGGGCCGGGGTCATCCCCCGGCGGGGGCTGCGCACCCCCTCTGCCCCCTCCCCAAATTCCCTCCCGGGGCAGCAGGGCCTGGCTCAGGAGTCCTGGGGCTCCTGGGGCAGGGAAAAGGGGGTGACACCGGGATGGAGGGGTCACACACGCTCTGGGGGGACACACACGGCCCCTGGGGACCCCCCTCACCTTCTCCTCCAGTGCCAGGTGGATGAACCCCAACATGTAGCCCCTGACCCCCGGCAGCAGGGGACAGGGGCTGGTGGCTTTGGGGGGTCTGGGGGGTCACCAGCATCCCAAAACCCCCTTCCCAGCCCCACAGCCACTCCCAGACCCCTCAAACCACCCCACAGCTCCTGACCAGGAAGCCCCCCCAACCACTCCCTGCATCATAAATGACCCCAAGAACTACCCAAATTCTCTCCAAGACACAGCCCAGCCAAGATCACCAAAACTCTCTCAGAGACCACCCCAAAAGGCCCCCTCCAAGCACCACAAATGCCCTCAAGAGACACAAAAGCCCCTCCCAGTCCCCCAGGGAGCCCCCAGACCCCGTCCCAGCCCCCATGGCACCGACCAGGACAGGCTGGGGGACAAGAACATCCTCAGCTGGGAGCAGCTCAGGCACTTCAGCAGCGATTTGGGCACTTTGGGGGGCACACCCTAAAGGAGGAGTCCCAGGGCAGGGACTGGGACAGACAACTGGAATTCCTGGAGAACAGATGGGCTCAGGTGGACACGTTCTGCCAGCACAAGTACGAGATTGTGGCCCTGTCTGCTCAACCCATGGCATCACAACACGCAAATCCTCCCAAATATTCCCCTGAACCAACCCCAAACTCACCCCCAAATCCCGCTAAAATGGTGCAGCTTTAGATATCTTTGTTTAATTTCTTTATTTCTACCCCAATTTTGGTTGTTTTGACAGGATGAAGGAGGAAACTATTTAGGTCGAAAAAGACCTCCAAGATCATCCAGGATTGCTAGATGGCACCAAAAGAAACAATTGGACAGAGCGGATGAGAATTTTTGGGCTGTAAAGTCAATGAATCAGCTTTTCCCACTGAATTTCCAATGTTGATCTGAGTCCCAATGGATGTTCCTGCCCCTGCATTCACCCAGGTGCCCACGGGGATCCAGGAGAACATGGAGAGCACCAGCCTGGGGTCTTCCAAACACGGATCACAGGGAATGTGGGTCACCAGGTGTCATAGGTTAGCAAGCATAGTCCCGGAAGGGATGTCCTTGCTAAGGGGTGCTTACCCCAGTTTCCTCTGGGACTGATAGAACCTATCAGATGGCCAGTTTGAATATGGACAATTCTCTAAGCCACTTAAAGCTGTGACCGCCTCTGTGATCCACACTTAAGAACAGACAAACTCCCCCTCCAAGCTCTCTCTCATTTCCGGTGCTGGGACAGGTGGCTGCGGGACCCGAGTGGGGCCCAGTGGGCCCAGCCCAGGCCCTGCTTGGGCCAGGCCGGGCCGGGCCACGGCCATCCTGGAGCCATGGACCTGTTCCAGCCATGGAACTCCCCCCACTGCCTTGCCGTGGGCAGCCGGAGCAGCTCGGCTCCCCCCCCTCTCCACTGCCATAAGAAGCATTCAACATTCCAGCTGCAAAGCTGCAAGGCCGAGGTGAGATTAACCCTTTTACTGCTGTGAAGAGCTGAAAACCTGAGGGAAGAGAGAGAGGAAATGCTTAAAGCTGAAATTCTGTTGTGAAGCTATGATATATCAGAGTATCCTGTTGTAATTCCATGAAGATATGGGGGGTGGAGTGTTCAACTCGTAAGCAAAAGCACCTGCGCCGAGATAGGCAGAGGCTGACACAGCTGTAATTTTATGAGAAGTTTGGACAGGGAGAGATGAACCAGATGAGGACTTTTGCTCCAAATGGGAAAGGAGAAAACCTCAGTTCCTAGAGATGCTCCCAGAGATAGTCTTAACGATGAAGATGATGAAGACCCTTTGCTCCCAGGGAAGGAGAAGGGCCTCTGTTTTTGTTTCTGAACGGCTCAACCTTAAAATTGTACCCCAAAAAACTTCAAGAGTGGACCCTCAAGAGCAGATGCGGGAAAAGCTGCAAGTCGGGGGAAGGGACTCACATGCAAGCAGAGAGACTCCTCTTCCTAAATGGACTGAACAATATTTGGAAGTGGGCGGCTGTCTCGTTGTGATAATGTTTTCATAGCACGAGCAAGAAGAGACTTCTGTTTCTAAATGGACTGAACAAGGTTATTATGGAAGTGATAAACAGACTGAACATCTCAAGAGTTGTCTTTTCACATTGTCAGTGGGAGAAGGGAAGAAGGTGGGGGGAGGAGGAGAGTTCTGAAGGGGGTATAATTTTTTTTTTTTCCCCTTCTTTTAGGTCTGTTAATAAACTTCTTTATATTCTTTCAAGTTTGGTTCCTGCTTTGCATTTCTCCTAATTCTTATCTCACAGAAGATAAACAGTAATGAGTATTTTGGACCAAACCACTACACCAGGGCTCTTCCCAATGTGGGTCCTCTGATGGGGGATGAAGTTGGAGCAGCGGACAAAGCTTTTCCCGCAATCAGGGCACTCTCAGGGCTTCCCTTACCGGTGCCTCTGTTGGTGTTGGGTCAAGTGAGAGCTCCTGGAGAAGCTCTTCCCACACTCAGGACACTCATAGGGCCTCTCCCTGGTGTGGATGCGCCGGTGGGTAAGGAGGTGGGACTTTTGCTTGAATCCTTTCCTGCAGTCGGGGCAGCGGAAGGGCCTCTCCTCCGTGTGAATCTGCTGGTGCAGGAGGAGACTGGAGCTGGTCTGAAACCTCTTCCCACACTCGGAACACTCATAGGGCCTCTCTCCTGTGTGGATGCGCTGGTGAACGATCAGGTAGGAGCTGTCTGTGAAGCTCTTCTCACATTCCCCACACTGGTAGGGCCTCTCCCCAGTGTGGATAATCTGGTGGCGGATCAGGCTGGAGCTCCGCCTGAAGCTCTTCCCACATTCCCCACACTCGTAGGGCCTCTCCCCAGTGTGGATCCTCTGGTGGTCAATCAGGTGGGAGCTCCGGCTGAAGCTCTTCCCACATTCCCCACACTTGTGGGGCTTCTCCCCATCGTGAAGCTGCTCATGAACCACTGGCTCTGACCTCTGGCTGCATCTCCGGCCGCCTTCCCAGCACAGGGTGGGTCTTTCCTCCTCAGAGCACCCTGGGCTGCATTTGCAGCCCCTCCTCGTGCGGGATCTCCGGGGCTTTTCCTCCCCGTTGCATTCCTGCACCATGGAGCCGCTCAAAACGGCCTCTTCCACCAGGTTCTGCCACAAGGATTTGTCCTTCCTGGGCTCCATCCTCAGCTCCTTATCTGGGGGAGGAAGGACAAGGAGAGGATGGGATTTGCCTCCGTGACACAGGGAAAGGCAAGGAGATCCCCCCAGTCCATCCCCGGCAGGATGGCGTCGGCAGCGGGGTTGTCCTGCAGCCGGGGGCGATGCTGGGCTGGGAGATGGAGTAGGAGAGAGGGGGAAAGGGGCACTGACTTCCTCCTCACCTGCCTGGGTGTCCCGGGGCATCTTCCTCTTCCTCACAGCCTCCTCCTCCATCTGGCCAAGGTTTGGGAATGGGAATTCCTGGTTTGGAGGGAAAACAGGGTGTGAGCACGTTTAGTTTATAGGTCCCTCTGCCCACGTCCATCTCTGGAAGTCCCTGGGCATCTGGGGTCCATAAAAACCTCCCAAACACCGAGATTCAGCCCTGAAAAAGCCTCCAGGAGTTCCCTGTCTCTGGTCTCTGCCATTTTGTGTTCGGGGGTTTCCCCCTGTCCCAGCTGCTGGGGGCCACGCTTGTATTGGGGGTCCCCCGTCTACTTGGTTCCCACCCTCCCCAGGCTGCTGGGAGTCCCAAGAATCTGAAAAGTTCCCCCTCTTCCCTCTCCCCACTTAGAGATGCTGGGGGTTATGGGTCCATGCATCCTTTTCCCCTTATTCTCTGATTTGGGGTGCAGGGAGTCCAAGGAGTCCCCCCCCCTCCCTCTCCAGGCTGTTGAGGGTCCCGTGAATCGCGGCGCTCCCCCCTCTCTGGGCTCCCCACTTTGGGGTCCTGGGGGTCACAGGGGTCTCCTCCTCCAGACTGCCTCTGCCAGCAGCCACCACTGGAACCCCCCAATGTCCCCCCAGGGGCATTTTCTGCTCAGCTTTGAAGTTCTTCATTCTCCAAACATCCCCCCCAAAAAACCCAACCCAGGGACCCCCCCAGGATATTTGGGCCAAGCTCCCCATCCCCAGACACCTGTGGGATGAGGGGGTGATGATCCCACAGGTGGAGGGGGCTGTGAATTCAGGGAGTGCTCCACCTCGTGGATCCTTCTCCTTTTCTTGATCCTCCTTTGTCTCTCCTCTTCCTCTTCCTCCCACTCCTCCTCTTCCATCCTTCCTCCTACTCCTCCTCTTCCATCCTTCCTCCTCCTCCTCCCTAATCCCACCTCCTTCTCCTGCTTCCATCCCTTCTCGCTCACCTTCTTCATCCCTCCTTTCCCTCCTCCTCCTCCCCCCAGCACCAGCCACACCCTGGGTCCCCCGTTCCCGAGCCGCTGGCAGCCCGCGGGAGCAGCGGGGATGGAGCCGGGACAGGTCGGGATGGGCAGCGCGGGGCTCTCGGCTGCTCCCACCCGCTGGGGGCGGGGGAGCCCGGCCCGGGGAAAGGAGAGGGAATCTGGGAACATTGGGGGCTGCAGATCCAAACTGGGCCTTGCTGGGGACCCGGGGGGGGGACTTGCAGCCCTTGGGGCTCCTCTGGGGAGCCTGGAGAGCCGGGAGGGGGGAACGCAGAGAGGGCTGGGGCATCCCAGCAGTGGCACCACTGCCAGTGACTGGTTTGTACTGGGGTAACTGGAACCTTACTGGGGCAACTGGGAGTGACTGGGAATGACTACAAGCATGCTGAGGGACACTGGGATATACTGGGAGTGTCTGTTCACACTGGGAACAATCAGGACCATACTGGGGCAAGTGGGAGTGACTGGAGGCAACTGGGCACGACTGGGACCATGCTGGGAGGGACTGGGATCATATGGGGAGTGACTGGGACTATACTAGGGGAAACTGGGTGCAACTGGGATCACACGGGGAGGAACAGAGAGCAACTGGAACCATGCTGGGGGACACTGTGATCCTACTGGATCACACTTGGAGCAACTGGGACTGCACTGAAGGTGACTGGGAGTGGCGGTGAGCAACTGGGATCAGACTGGAAGCAACTCAGGGTTACTGGGACTGACTGGGAACATGCTGGCAGCAACCGGGATGCACTGGGAGAGACTGAAAGCACAGTGGAGGTAAATGGGTGCAACTGGAACCACACTGGATGATGATGGGAGCAGCTGTGCCCATGCTGGGGTCATACTGGGATCCCACTGGAAATAGCTGGGATCATATTGGGAGTGACTGGAATAGTACTGGGCATATCTGAGAGTGACTGGGATCCTAGTGGAACCAGACTGGGAGTGACTGGAAAGGTGCTGGCTGTGACTGGAATCATACTGGAAGTGACTGGGAGCAACTGGGCCCACACTGGGAGTGACAGGGAGTCAGTCTGGGCATGACTGGAAAATTACTGGGAATATCTGGGAGTGACTGGGGTCATACTGGGGGTGACTGTAACCATGCTGGAGGTGACTGGGTGCAACTGGGATCATCCTGGGAGCCACTGGGATTACACTGCGCGTGAATGCAACCTGACTGGGGGTTACTGGGAGCTGCTGGGCCCATGTTGGGAGGAAAATGGGGACACACTGGGAGCAACTGGGATCAACTGGAAAGTACTGGAACCCTGCTGAGGGGACTGAGACCACAACTGGGGCAACTGGCATCATAATGGGAGCAACCGGCATCATACTGGGAGCAACTGGGACTAAGCTTTGAGCAACTGACAGAAAATGGGATCATGCTGAAGATAACTGGGAGTAACTGGAAAAGACTAGGATCATCCTAAGGTTAACTGGAACCTTATTGGGGCAACTGGGAGTGTCTGTAGCCATACAGAGAGTGATTGGAACCACACTGGGAACAGCTGGGATCATGCTGGGGACAACTGGGACCACGCTTGGGCCAAGTGAATCTACCCCGGGGGCAACTGGGCATGACTGGGACCATGCTGAGAGGTGACTGGAACTATTCTAGGGGCAACTGGGTGACACTGGGATCACACTGAGGGTGACTGGAATCATACTGGGATTGACTGGGAGCAGCTGTGCGCAACTGGAATCATGCTGAAAGCAACTGGGAAGAAGTAGGAGTGACTGGGAGCATGCTGGGGGTGACTGGGAGAGACTGGGAGCCACAGGGATCATACTGGAGGCTACGGGGGTCATGCTGGCATTGACAGGGAGCAACTGGAGGCCACTGGCATCATACAGGGAGTGACTGGGGCCTTGCTGGGATTATAGTGGGTGTCAGTGGACTCTGACTGGGGGTTACTGGGAGCTACCAGGCCCATGCTGAGAGCCTCCTGGGGATGCACTGGGAGGAACTGGGAGGAATTGGGAATGATAGGATGCATGCTGGTGACAACTGGGATGTACTGGCAGTGACTGGGATAAAACTGAGGGCAACTGATACATGCTGAGGTAACTGGGAGTGCCTGGGAATGAGCATGAGAATGTTCAGGGCAACTGGGATATACTGGGAGTGTCTGAGACCATGCAGGTGGTGACTGGGACCACACTGGGTGTGACTGGGAATGTGCTGGGGGGAACTGGGACCACACTGGGGGAAACTGGGGGCAAACATGAGTGACTGGGGCCCTGCTGGGAGAGACTGGCATCATACTGGGAGTGACTGGGACTATGCTGGGGCAACTGGGAGAACTGGGAACACACTGGAAAAAAGTGGGAAGAACTGGGAGAAACTGGGACCATGTTGGGAGCAAATTGCATCATAATGGGGAATGACTGGCGGTGACTGGGTTCATACTGGGAGTAACAGGGATTCTGCAGGGAGTGAGGGAAAGTGACCAGGATCATACTGGGACTGACTGGGCTCATACTGGGAGCAACCATTTCCCGGCCCCGGGCCCCCGAGCCCCTTTCCAGCCCCGGGACCCCCGAGCCCCTTTCCCGGCCGTGCCGCCCCTGCAGCCCCCAGACCCCCCCGCCGGGGTCCCGCCCATCCCAGGGGTCCCCCCTCTCGGGCTCCCCGCTTTGGCCTTCTGGGGCTCTCCTCTCTCCGGGGTCCCGCTTAGGGAAGCCGCGGCTCTCCCGGGGCTCCCCAAAACCGGTGTCCCCCCGCCCCCGCCGGCCCCGCGCCGTCCCCACGGGGCCCCGGCAGAGCTCGGAGGGCCCGGCCCGGGAAGCCCAACCCCCACCGCAGGGGGACCCGCATCCCCCCGCCCCCGCCGGGGCTCTGCCGCCACCGCCACCCCCAAAAACACCTCCCGGGACCCCCCGATATCCGCCCCAGGGGCATCTGCGGCTCGGCTTTGGAGCCCCGCAAGCTCCAAACATCCGACCCAAAAAACCCCAAACCCAGGGACCCCCCGGGACATTTGGGGTGAGCTCCCCCTCCCCGGGCACCTGCGGGATGCGGGGCGATGCTCCCGGGGGGCTGCGAGTTCAGGGAGTGCTGGAGCCGTGCGGTTCCCCCTCTCCTCCTTTCTTCCAGCTTCCCGCTGCCGCTCCGCCTCTTCCTCACTTCTCCTCCTCCTTCTCCTCCCCCCCTCCTCAATCCCCCCTCCTCCCCTTCCCCCTGCCCCGTTCCCGAGCCGCTGGCAGCCCGCGGGAGCAGCGGGGATGGAGCCGGGACAGGTCGGGATGGGCAGCGCGGGGCTCTCGGCTGCTCCCACCCGCTGGGGGCGGGGGAGCCCGGCCCGGGGAAAGGAGAGGGAATCTGGGAACATTGGGGGCTGCAGATCCAAACTGGGCCTTGCTGGGGACCCGGGGGGGGGACTTGCAGCCCTTGGGGCTCCTCTGGGGAGCCTGGAGAGCCGGGAGGGGGGAACGCAGAGAGGGCTGGGGCATCCCAGCAGTGGCACCACTGCCAGTGACTGGTTTGTACTGGGATCATACTGGGATCATACTGGGAGTGAGCAGGAGCCTGCAAGGGGCAATTGAGGCCATGTTGGAGGCAAATGGGATACACTGGGAGTGACTGGGATCATGCTGAGGGTGACCAGGAGCAGCTGTGAGCAACTGGGATCATGCTAGGAGCAACTGGGAGGAACTGGGAGTGACTGGGTGCATGCTGGGGGTGACTGGAAGCAACTGGGCTTATACTGCGATGAACTGGGATAACTGGGATCATGCTGGAGGTGGCTGGGATCATACTGGCAGTGAGTGTGACTATGCTGAGACTGACTGGGAGTGGTTGAGAGCAAATGGGATCATGCTGGAAGGAACTGGGAGTGACTGGGAATATGCTGGAGGGAACTGGGGTACACTGGGAGAGACTGGGAGGGACTGGAACAAAAGTGAGGGTGAAAAGAGAGCAACTGGAACCATGTGGGGTGCAACTGGTTCATACTGGCAGTGACTGCGAGCACACTGGGGTCACATTTGGATCATACTGGGAGTGACTGGACTAATACTGGGAGTATCTGAGAGTGACTGGGAACACACCATGCATATCATCCCCCATACTGGGGGGTGACTGGGAGCAACTGGGAGCACGCTGGGAGCAAATGGCATCATACTGGGACTGACTGGGTTGATCTAGGAAGCAACTGGAACCATGCTGGAGGTAACTGGGACCATACTGGGAGTGATTGGAAGCAATTGGGATGATAATGGGACCATACTGGGAGTGCTGGCATGTGACCAGGATCGTACTGGAGGTAACTGGGATCATATTTGTGTTGAAAGGGAGCAACTGGGCTCACACCTTGGGCTACTGGAAGCAACTGAGAGAAACTGGGATGATGCTGCAAGCAACTGGGAGAACTGGGAATGACTGGATGCATGCTGGAGGCAACTGGGATATTCTGGGCATGACTGGGATCATACGGGGATAGCTAACACCTCACTGGGGCCGCTGGGAGTGTCTGGGGATGACTACGGACATGCTGAGGGTAACTGGGATATACTGGGAGTGTTTGTAACCATACTGGGGGGGGGACTGGAACCAGACTGGGAACAACCAGGACCATGCTGGGTGAGACTGGGATCATACTGAGGGTGACTGGAATCATACTGGGATTGACTGGGAGTGGCTGTGAGCAACTGGAATCGTGCTGAAAGCAACTGGGAGGAGGTGGGAGTGACTGGGAACATGCTGGGGGTGACAGGGTGCATGCTGACGGGAACTGGGATGTACTGGGAGTGTCTGTAACCATACTGGGAGTGACTGGGAACATACTGGGAGCAACTGGGATGGACTGGGATTTACAGAGCCTTCCCTGGGGACAGCTGGAAGTGATCCCCCCGTTCCCCCGCCCTCCCTCGGGCACTGCCGCATCTCCCAGCCTGCGCCGCCGGGATCTGCCCGGAGCAGCGCGATGGCTCCAGCGCTGGGGCTGGGGGCTCCTGGGGCGGCGAGGGGGGACTGGGACCCCAGCACCCCCGGGACCCCCCTGAACACCTCATCCTGCACAGGGACCCCCCTGAATCCCCTACTGCCGGACATCAGGACCCCCCTGCTCCCCTTTTCCCGGCCATCCCATGTCTCCCAGCCTCCAGACCTCCCGTGTGCTTGACCCTAGGACGCCCTGGAAAGCCTCGGACCCCCATTCCTGCCTTTCCCAGCCCCCAGCCCCACCTTTCTGCAAAACCGGAGACCCCCTGAACTCCCCCTTCCCGGGTGCCCCCACCCTGTTACCCCCCTTTCCTGGGCACAGGGAGCCCCTGGAACTCCCTTCTGCCTCTCCAAGTCCCTGCCCCCCATTTCCTCGGCCCTGAGACCCCCCTGGACCCCCATTCCCGAGAACCGAGATGCCCTTTTACCCCTTTGCCCGGCACTGAGACCCCCCCTGCACCCCCTTATCTTGCACCAACGCAGCCTTTTCCCGGCCACCCTCCTCTCCCAGCCCCCAGACCCACCCTTTTCCTTGACCAGGGACATTGGGATGGCCAGACCTGGGTTACTGGGATGGCCAGACCCAGGATATTGGGATAGCCAGACCCAGGATATTGGGACAGGCAGACCCGGGATACTGGGAGGGCCAGACCCAGGATATTGGGATGGCCAGACCTGGCTCAAGGAGAGGAACCGGCACGCGGCCGACAGTGACCTGGAGACGGGGCCGGTACAACCAGAGCGGGGAGAGGAAGGGGAGCCGGGGGCTGGGCTGGGATCTGTGGGAATGGGATCTGTGGGAGTGGGATGGGATCTGCGTGCCTGGCATAGGAATGCAGGGAGCTGCAAGGGGCTCCGTGGGGCTGGGACACGACTCCATGGGTCTGTTCTCTCCTCGTTCCCAGGTCTCCCCACGGTGCAGGTGGTTTCCAGCTGCGACCTCCTGTCCAACGGAGCGTCCATGGATCCCACCGGCACGGCTACGATGGGTGGGATTTCATCTCCTTCCAGCTGGGATCCGGGAGCTTTGCGGTGTCCGACGGTGCCACCCGGATCCCCCAGAGGTGCTGGGAATCCAAAGGGATCCTGGCAGAGCAGATGAAGCATTACCTGGGACACACCTGTGTGGAAGAGCTCCCAAAATACATCGGATGTGGTTGGGAGGCTCTGGAGCACAAAGGTGGGTGGGGGAGGGGAATTCCTATGGGAATGTGGCATTCAGGAATGGGGCACTTGGGAATGCAGGAATTCCCATGGAATTTCCATGGCCGGATCTCACTCTCATCCCAGTCAGGTGAGAATTCCATGGATGGATCTCCCCCCCCCAGCCCACTGCCATGGGAATTCCATGGGGAAATGATTGGAATTTATGGCCAATCAAATGACAGCGGTGAAATGAGAAGCGATCCCTGCTGCGATTTGCTGGGACATAAATCCCAATCCTTTCCCCAGGCCGGGTCTGTGGTGCCCGTGGCAGCGCCAGGGGAGTGCCCTCTCCCTGCCCCGAGCCGAGCTCGGGCCTTTCCTTCGGTGTTCTCTGCCCTGCCCGGGGCAGGAGGGCACTGATAGAGCGGCTTTGGTGGCACCGGGCACCGCCCGGGCTCCGGCCACTGCAGGTGGCTCCGCCGGAACGTCCAACACCAAAGCTTCGAGCCAACAACAGCTCCTGGAGGGGATTCTGCCCCCTCTGCCTGTCCTGGGAGCCCAAGGGCAAGGCCCCGGGCACAACAGCCCAGAGTGCTGGAGCACAGTGTCCCTGCGCCAGGCCGTGTTCCCTGGCTGCCCCGTGTCCCTCAGCTGTCCCGTGTCCCTCAGCTGCCCCGTGTCCCTCAGCTGTCCCATGTCCCTTGTCTATCCCGTGTCCCTCAGCTGCCCCGTGTCCCTCAGCTGCCCCGTGTCCCTTGTCCATCCCGTGTCCCTCAGCTGTCCCGTGACGGAGCCAGGGGCGGCAGCAGGACCTGGGGCAGCCCTGGGGGAGAACAACCCTGAGCCCCGGCTGGGCCAGTTCCCCCAGTTCCACCCAGGGAGGCCCAGGTCACTCCCAGCATGGGCCCTGGGGCTCCCAGTCACCCCCAGTATCATCCCAGTCACTTTCAGTTACACTCAGTATGATCCCAGTATGATCCCATTCACTCCCAGTATGATCCCACTATGATCCCACCATGGTCCCAGGTGTTCCCATTCACTCGTCTGTGCCCCCCAGATTTCTTCTGCAGCCCCCCTGTGAGAGTGGGGGGTGGGGGCCGAGTGCTGGTGCCCCCCTGCCTGCAGCAGATCCAGCGGTGAGGGGAGTTCGGGGGTCCCTCAGCATTTGGGGTCCCCTGGGATTTGGGGTGAACCCCCCGGGCCCCCCAGGATCTCCCTGAACACGCTGACGCTGCCCGTGCGCAGCGAGAAGGTTCATACCCGGCATGGGGTCCCCAGCTCTGTCACCGGCATCGCCCAGGTACCCCAAAACCTCCCGGGAATCCCCAACACCCCCCCGGGGAACCCCAACCTCTCCTGGAACCCCAAAAATATCCCCGGGACTCTCCAAAAACTCCCCAGGACTGCAAAGCCCCATACAGACCCCCCAAAACCCTCTCAGGACACCAAAATTCCCACGGGACCTCCCAACACCCCCCGGACCCCCTTGAGAAGGTTTATACCTGGCACGGGGTCCCCATCTCCATCACCGGCAGGGACCCCTAAACAGCCTTGGGACCTCCAAATATTCCCCCTGGGATCACCCAAACCCCCACTTTGGGACCCCTGAAAACCCCCCTCGGGAACCCCCAAAAAAACACCGGGACCCCAAAAACCCCCGGGACTCACAAAACCCCCCCAGGAACCCCTCGCGAATGTTCAGACCCAGCACGGGGTCCCCATCGCCATCATCGGCACCACCCAGGTACCCCCAAACCCTCCAGGGACCCCCAAACACTCCCGGGACCCCCAAACCCTCCCGGGGCTCCGCTGCCGGAATCAACGGGAGTGGTGTTGCCCTTTTAACGGGAGTTACAGTGGGAACCGACTTTACCGGGGCATCTTAAAGCGGCGATGGTAGAGCGAACCCCAAAATTTCACCCGGGGGACACTCTCCCGTTTGCTGCACTCGGGGGAGCCCCGAACGGCGACGGGTCCTGGGCTGAGCCCCGCACTCAGCCGGGGGTGGGGAGGGAACGGGGAGGGCTGGGACGGGGTTTGGGGGTGCTGGGCTTAACTGGGGGACCCTGTTGAGAGACTTTCTGAAGAATGGCTAAAAAGCAAAGGTCATGATAACACAGCAGGCTTACTAAAGATGCAGACACTGAGTCCTTGAGCAAGAGGTTGCATAGATAACAGAATGTGCATTCAGATAAGTAAGCGGACAGAAACCATATGGAAGAGGAAGATAAGACCACCGTGTTTGCAGATCCCACGGAATAGCTCCCACCAATGAGGAGCTCAACTTTTGCAATATGTATGAGCTAATTAAAGGTACTATAAGTAAGTGTAGTTTTGAAAAATAAATCGAGACTTGCTGAACATCATGCCTTGAGTGCTTGTCTCCCGCGACTCCACCCGACAGGACCCCACTGGAAGCCCTTTCCCGCTGTCCCACCTGCCCGGATCCCCCCTCTCGCACCCCTTTGCCGCTGTTGCCCCAAAGCTCCGCTGCCCCAGCTCGCTCTGGGGTGACCCAGCCCTTTCCCATCGTGGCCCGGCCCGGCCCCGCTGCCCCGAGAGCTCCCGGGCCGCGGCCGCAGGCACGGAGGAAGGGCAGGAGGAGGAGGAGGCGGGCCAGAGGAGGAGGAAGAGGAGGCACGGGGGGAAGAAGGAGGAGCCGGAGCAGGCGGAGGAGGCTCCAGGTGCGGGCAGCGCTCTCTGGATCCGCAGCCGCTCGGGCCGGGAGCATCGCCCGCCCTGCATCCCGCAGGTGCCCGGGGAGGGGGAGCTCGGCCCAAACATGCCGGGCGGTGTTTTTGGAGGGGGGAGGGATATTTGGAGCTCGCAGGGAATCGATTTGGGGCTCGCTGTTTCATGCTGTCTGTCGGGGCGGGCGGCGCGATGTTTGGAGCTTGCGGGGCTCCAAAGCCGAGCCGCAGATGCCCCTGGGGCGGATATCGGGGGGTCCCGGGAGGTGTTTTTGGGGGTGGCGGTGGCGGCAGAGCCCCGGCGGGGGCGGGGGGATGCGGGCCCCCCCGCGGTGGGGGTTGGGCTTCCCGGGCCGGGCCCTCCGAGCTCTGCCGGGGCCCCGTGGGGACGGCGCGGGGCCGGCGGGGGCGGGGGGACACCGGTTTTGGGGAGCCCCGGGAGAGCCGCGGCTTCCCTAAGCGGGACCCCGGAGAGAGGAGAGCCCCAGAAGGCCAAAGCGGGGAGCCCGAGAGGGGGGACCCCTGGGATGGGCGGGACCCCGGCGGGGGGGTCTGGGGGCTGCAGGGGCGGCACGGCCGGGAAAGGGGCTCGGGGGTCCCTGGGCCGGGAAAGGGGCTCGGGGGTCCCGGGGCCGGGAAAGGGGCTCGGGGGTCCTGGGGCCGGGAAAGGGGCGCGGGGGTCCCGGGGCCGGGAAAAAGGCTCGGGGGTCCCGGGGCCGGGAAATGGCTGCTCCCAGTATGAGCCCAGTTCCCTCCCTCACTGGTTCCAGTTTCCTCATCAGTCCCAGTATGATTCTGGTCACTTCCCCTCACTCCCTGTTGCTCCCAGTATGAACCCAGTCACTCCCAGCTGTTCCCCATTATGATGCAATTTGCCCCCAGCATGGTCCCAGTTTCTCCCAGTTGTCCCACTTTTGTCCAGTGTGTTCCCAGTTCTCCCAGTTGCCCCAGCATAGTCCCAGTCACTCCCAGTATGACGCCAGTCTCTCCCAGCAGGGCCCCAGTCACTCATGTTTGCCCCCAGTAGCCCCCAGTGTGGTCCCAGTTCCCCCCAGCACATTCCCAGTCACACCCAGTAAATCCCAGTTTCCCTGAACATTCTCATGGTCATGCCCTGTCACTCCCAGTATCATGCCAGTGGCCCCCAGTGTGATCCCAGTTGCTCTCTGTCAATGCCAGCATGAGCCCAGGAGCCTCCAGTATGAGCCCCGTGATTCCCTGTCTCTCCCAGTATATCCCAGTTACCCCCAGCATGCTCCCAGTCCTTCCCACTTCTTCCCAGTTGCTTTCAGCATGATTCCAGTTGCTCACAGCCACTTCCAGACAATCCCAGTATGATTCCAGTCACCCTCAGTATGATCCCAGTCTCACCCAGCATGGAGCCACTGTGATTCCAGTATGATCCCAGTTGCTCCCAATGTGTCCACATTTTCCTCCCAACATGGGCCCAGCAGCTCCCAGTAACCCCCAGTCAGGTTGCATTCACGCGCAGTGTAATCCCAGTGGCTCCCAGGATGATCCCAGTAGGACCTGTAGTCACTGCCAGTATGGTCCAGTCACTTCCAGTATGGTCCAGTCACTTCCAGTATGGTCCCACTTGCCCCAAATGTGATCCCAGCTGCTCCCTCTCAATGCCAGTATGATCCCAGTCACTTCCTGCCATTCCCAGTATGATCCCAGTTGCACCCAGTCACCCCCAGTATGGTTACAGTCGCCCCCAGTATGATCCCAGGCACTCCCAGGTCCTCCCAGTATTATTCCAGTCATGCCCAGAGTGACTCCCTGTCACTCCCAGTGTGGGCCCAGTCACTCCCAGTATGAATCCAGTCACTCCAGATATGATCCCATTTGCTCCCAGTGTGGTCTCTGTTGCTCCCAGTCACCTCCAGCATGGTTCCAATCCCAGCCAGCACCTTTCCAGTCCCTCCCAGTATGACCGCAGTCATTCTCAGATACTCCGAGTACTATTCCAGTCATTCCCAGTATGATTCCAGTCAGTTCCAGTAGGATCCCAGTATGACCCCAGCATGGGCACAGCTGCTCCCATTATCTTCCAGTGTGGTTCCAGTTGAACCCAGTTACCCCCAGTTCAGACCCAGTCACTCCCATTTGCTCCCAGTGTTGTCCCTGGGTTGGGTTTTTTGGGGGGTGGGGGGGTGTTTGGAGAATGAAGAACTCCTAAAGCTGAGCAGAAAATTCCCCTTGAGGGGACATTGGGGGTCCCCAGCAGGTGTTTTTTGTTGGGTCTGCCCGGGTCAGGCACGGCCACCTCAAGCCTGGAGCCAGGGGGCTGTGAGACCCCCCAGGAGAGCTGTAGGGGGGAACCTCGGGACCCCCAGAGTGGGACAAGCAGAGAGGGGCAGTACCAGGGCCAGGGGAGCCCCGGCAGTCTGGAGGAGGAGACCCCTGGGACCCCCAGGACCCCAAAGTGGGGAGCCCAGAGAGGGGGGAGCACTGGGATTCACGGGACCCTCAACAGCCTGGAGATGGGGAGGGGGGACTCCTTGGACCCCCGGCACCCCAAAGGAGAGAATAAGGGGAAAAGGACCCTTTGGACCCCCAAAACCCCCAGCATCTCTAAGTGGGGAGAGGGAAAAGGGGGAACTTTTCAGATTCCTGGGACTCCCAGCAGTCTGGGGAGGGCAGGGACCAAGTAGAGGGGGGACCCCCAATACAAGCGTGACCCCCAGCAGCTGGGACAGGGGGGAACCCCCGAACACCAGAGGGGAGAGACCAGAGACTCCTGGGAGGCTTTTTCAGGGCAGAATCTTGGTGTTTGGGAGGTTTTTATGGACACACAATGCCCAGGGAGTTCTAGAGATGGACTTGGGCAGGGGGAACTTTGAAGCCAAAGTGCTCATCCCTTGTTTTCCCCCCAAACCAGGATTTCCCATTCCCAAACCTTGGCCAGATGGAGGAGGAGGCTGTGAGGAAGAGGAAGATGCCCTGGGACACCCAGGCAGGTGAGGAGGAAGTCACTGCCCCTTTCCCCCTCTCTCCTGCTCCATCTCCCAGCCCAGCATCGCCCCCGGCTGCAGGACAACCCCGCTGCCGACGCCGTCCTGCCGGGGACGGACTGGGGGGATCTCCTTGTCCTTCCCTGTGTCACGGAGGCAAATCCCATCCTCTCCTTGTCCTTCCTCCCCCAGATAAGGAGCTGAGCACGGAGCCCAGGGAGGACAAATCCCCGCGGCAGAACCTGGTGGAAGAGGCCGTTTTGAGTGGCTCCACGGTGCAGTAATCCAACAGGGAGGAAAAGCCCCGGAGATCCCGCACGAGGAGGGGCTTCAAACGCAGCCCAGGGTGCTCTGAGGATGAAAGACCCACCCTGTGCCGGGAAGGTGGCCAGAGATGCAGCCAGAGGTCAGAGCCAGTGGTTCATGAGCAGCTTCACGATGGGGAGAAGCCCCACAAGTGTGGGGAATGTGGGAAGAGCTTCAGGTGGAGATGCCGCCTGATCCGCCACCAGATGATCCACACTGGGGAGAGGCCCTATGAGTGTGGGGAGTGTGGGAAGAACTTCAGCCAGAGATTCCAACTGACCTCCCACCAGATGATTCATAGTGGGGAGAGGCCCTACGAGTGTGGGGAATGTGGGAAGAACTTCAGCCAGAGATCCCACCTGACCTCCCACCAGATGATTCATAGTGGGGAGAGGCCCTACAAGTGTCCCGAATGTGGGAAGAGCTTCAGCCAACACGCCCACCTGATCCGCCACCATCGCATTCACACAAGGGAACGGCCCTATGAGTGCTTGGAATGTGGGAAGAGCTTCAGAGAGAGCTCCCACCTCATCCGCCATGAGCGCATCCACACCGGGGAGAGGCCCTACGAGTGTCCTGAGTGTCAGAAGAGGTTTCAGACCGGCTCAGATCTCCTCCGGCACGAGCGGATTCACTCAGAGGAGAGGCCCTTCCGCTGCCCCGACTGTGGGAAGGGTTTCAAGCAAAACTCCAGCCTCACCACCCACCGGTGCGTCCACACTGGGGAGAGGCCCTACGAGTGTCCCCAGTGTGGGAACAGCTTCTCCAGCAGCTCTAACTTGACCCAACACCAACGGAGGCACCGGTAAGGGAAGCCCTGAGAGTGCCCTGACTGTGACAAGAGCTTCATCCTCTGCTCCAACTTCATCCCCCATCAGAGGACCCACGTTGGGAAGGGCCCTGGTTGTCAGGATTATGGGATTGGGATGACTCAGAAATGTCACAAGGATGATTTATTGGTGAATCAGTCTCATGTTTATTGAAGGATGAGACAGGAGAGATGTTGCGGACAACATCTCTAATATCAAAAGCAGCAGTTACAGTAGCAATAGCAAAAGCAGCAGCAGTGGCAGCTGCAGCAGGCACAGAGGCCAGGGGTAGCAGCAGCTGCAGCAGATCCAAAAGCTGAGGTAGCTAAAAGCAGCTTTTTTCTACAAGGCCTTTTATACTTTTTGAAGCCAATAAGCAAATGCCACAAAGCTTGCTAACACATTTGTATCAATCATCACTGTACGTGATTCTGACGCAGTGCATACTTTCTTATCCAGTCATCATATTGCTATTATGGCCTTTTGCACAGGCTTATATTACTGTATCTTAACTTTCTAAGAAACTTTATTATAAAATTTATTGTTAAACTCAAAACTCTTTACTCTTTTACTTATCACTATTATTTCTTGCATAAAACACGTTCTTACTTGTTAAAATTACATTTCTACTTTTATAAGATAAATTTCTTTCAAAACTACAAAACTACATTCTTGCTGCAAAAGCTCATTGTTCTAGCTCAGGCAGCCTTCTCCAAGGTCTCAGACTGAGACTTGTATCCATTTCTATCTGTTCAAGCACAATGCTGTTTCTGTACCCTGTCAGCACCTGTGAGTTCTCTGTAACTTCATTTCCCACAACCTGTGACCTTCCATCTTGACTTCCTGGAATATACAAACAAATATTGTGTAAACTTCCCTATAAAACCAGAAAAACTGAGCCACTTATTTCCAGAAGAAATTCTGTGTCAGATGCAAAGAAACAAGTTTCAGGGCCCAGGTAAGGCAAAAGCATTTTGTACCTACTATCAGCATATTGACTGCAAATGCTTTCCAGTTGACACATTCTGTCAAGAAAGGTTTTGAACAGACAGACTAAGCCATGTAACAAGACAGAAGATGTTTGAAGATTTCAGATATTTATATTAGTTATATTTACTTTCCATTATTTTGAAATCTATAGTTAATTGTAGCCACCCTGTTTCCTCATATAGGTACCAAGTTTAAAGATGAAAACTTCAAATTACTACAACCCTGGGCTTCCTTTTCTTCCTTTCTAGTATCAATCCTGATGTAAAATTTTACCTCTTCTTACTATTAAAAAAAAGGCAATTAAAAATCCAAGCATACTAATGGCCGATGAAACCTCAAGAATATAATGTGATTGACACAAAACTTTCTGATTCCAGTGGTAAAAGTCAAGAGTTCTGTCTCATTTATGACATATAAACCCCAGCTATTCCTTAGTATAACAGTTAAATATTGGTGCAAAGACCTAGATCATCACACTGCTTTTTTGGACAGCCATTTAGAAATGTCATCTCTTCTATCACTGCTTGGTTGTTAATTGATATTAAGAAATGCAAGGCTAGAAAAGAAAAGCAAGGCTAGGATAGCTTCTGGAATATTGCCCTTTTTTCAAATTGGGTTACATCATTTACATGCTTAATCTCTTCCAGGCTGGAAGAAAGAGTTTATAGCTCACTCTCAAGCCATTAACGTGCTACAGAACTGAAACACTACTGCTCACCAAAACCAAAATCCTCAACCTGGGGGACGTTGTGAGCAACACACCAAGGAGGGGGCTGGGAGGAACAAGCCCCCTCATTCCCCAGCCTGTGGGCTGATCACAACGCAGCACTGCAGCAGCCAGCACCACAGTCTGTGCTGCTTCCCACTGTGCTGTGGGACAGCCAGAAAACACACTTTGGCAGGGGGCTGCTGCACAGGCCTGGCTCCTCCCTCACCGACACCTCATCCGGCCCCCACGGATGTCTGGAATGATTTAGTATAGGTAAACCCTTCAGAGAGAGATACTGGTGCAGGCAGAAGATTGCTGAAGCTGTGCACAGAGCAGCAAGTGGCTCCTGCATTACACACATGCTGTAGTCAAAGTCTTCCAAGCCTAAGTACATTTATACCAACCCACTCGTGAAAAGAGTTTAAGTGTATGTATGCAGCAGCAAAACAGAAGAAACTACTGGACTTTCCCCTCTGCCTTCCTGTCTTATCTAGATTACAGACATGTGATGAGCTATTCACTGTCTTCTTTCAAAGAGTTTATATGCCTCCACAAGAAGAGCAAAGCTCATACCCTTCCACAGAACTCCTGCCCTATCTTTTGTGAATGATCCCGTTATGACAAACCTACCTTCTATGAGTCCTTGTATTCACCGTCAGATAGTTTTAGCAGCTGACTCCTTGACTTGTTGAGTGATCCCTGCTTATTTGAGATGCAAAAGCTGCTCCTCTACCACCAATTAAAATGGCTGCCAGGATTACTTCTGATGCTATCAGTTCTTTATCAGAACCTACAAACGGCCCTATTTAATTTCTTACAGCATGACGGAATGACGGCTTCGCTAATGGTGTGTTGAGCTCTTAGACCTCCAGCACCCAACACCATTCACCTCCCCGTGCACAGGGAATTCAGGCTCGGCACTTCCCAAAAGCTCATGACCTAGGCTCAGAAGGCGAACACCAGCTCCAAATCCCAGACAACGTGCTAATAAAACATGACCTATACTCCAGCAGTTTTCCAAGGGCTCTTAAATCCACCCTCCTTCCCACAGCATTCTGAGAAAGACTAGCACACAGGACAAATAAACATCAGCCAGCCCAGGAATCAGTGCTGGATGCCTGGCATATTTTCTGTGTTGCTTGCAAAGCAGCAGGCATCTCCCTTTGTTGCTGATGCAGATTGTTTCCGATCTCTCAGCATGTCTCTCTCAGCATGTCTCTCTCAGCCACTTGCTCCTGAAACTTAATAGGAAAACAGTGCACACTTAATTTGAAAAATGCCTTGCAGATTCCACAGCAGAAGGGGTTGAGTAGGTTGGAGGGGGTAAAAGAAACTGTTTCACAGGGCTATTGAGGCCGTGTGTGACAGGCTAAACAAAACCTCCAGGCAATTCTGTCACAAGTTATTTTCGCTTCTTACAATTTGCAAACCAAGTGGGTGGCCATATGTCTACCCCTTCTCCTTCTTTTTCAGCAAATGAAATGAGGAGGATTTTATTTTTATATATAGTTTAGTTTGTAACAGTTCTGCCTTTATTGTTTTCAGATTGACTATGTGCAACTGAACAAGTTTCCTCATTAAACACACAAGCAGATGATGATCATGCTGATGAGGCTCCTCATGCTATGGGATTCCTCTTACATGTCAGGCT
The DNA here is from genome assembly GCF_965178545.1 of Coloeus monedula. Taxonomy (NCBI): domain Eukaryota; kingdom Metazoa; phylum Chordata; class Aves; order Passeriformes; family Corvidae; genus Coloeus; species Coloeus monedula. The sequence continues at coordinate 575,011 of NW_028120796.1, read as the reverse complement.
ACATTTATCTTTCATTCCTCTGAGAAAAAGGTCATGTAGTGTGTAACACACATCATGGAACCAGAGTGTAAACGCAGAGCCAAAACACTAGCCTGTGTCCAAGATATTCAAGGAAAAATAAACAGAATCTGAGAAAAGTTTACAATAAAATAATAAGCCACACTCCTTCCTCTTTCCTTTTCACACTCGAGCAAAGGTCAAGATTAAGATAAATATAAGTAGGGTTTTTTTCTCCCCATACTTGATGCCTTGTAAAGGACAAGGCTAGGGCTGCCTTCCCAGTCTGTGTGGACTAAAGAGAAAGGTTACCCAACAAAAATCTTGGTCTTGATGGCATATGCATGGATGGGACTGTACTTCAAATAGGAGATTTGCAGGAAAGAGTCTCAAGGAAATCTAAAAAAGCTTCCTGTCTCCAGTCTGTCTCTGAGCCCAATCTGTCAAAGTGGGTTTTTCCTTCTGCCTGCTGATTGACATTACTATCTTTTTTCTTTTCGAAGCACACCAAAGGTGGAGAAGCGTGGATTTAACTCAACAATCAAGCTCTCCCTGAGAAACAGGAGTGGACCTTTATGACCAACTCCTTTGATTTAAGCTACTCAGCATTTCTGATTCAGCAGTGGACACCACCTTCTCCTCATTCCAAAGCAGCCAGCCTACATAGAAAAGCAGTTGTTTGGGAATAAAGCAATACATTAATGTACATTTTTAATACCTGCTCTAATGCATTTCCAACAGTGGAAGGTGAAAAGACATTTCATTCAAGCTGTTCAGCATATCTACAAGATATTAAACTGGAGTTCTGGTAAAACAATCATTTATCCTATTCCCCACTTAACTAAAAGCAAGTCAATCTGTACTTTGGGATAAGGACTGAGAATACCATTCTTCAGAAAGGGGTCAATTAATACAACATAGAGTTCAGTCCCAGCATATTAGAGAAGTTTTGGATTTAGTGTTGCTCACAGGGACTCTGCCTCCTGGAAATTGCTATTCCAGCATGGCAATTGTCTTTAATGAATGAGCAATTCATACATATACATATGTAAGGAAACAAAGACGGAAGTTGGGCTATTAGCTTCTTTTCTCTACCCTGATTCTACATTTTCCATCCATTTATGCAAACTCCAGCTTCTTTTTGTGCTTCTCGATCCCCATCTCTTTTTAAGTTCTTTGCCAAGGCAATGCCACTCTTTATTTTTCCTCCAGAATGTAACTCCCACTCCAAGCACCCATCCTACACAGGATTCCTTTGTGTGTCCTAGCCTTGTTCCTCACCTTATCACGTCTTCAATTCCCTATGTGCCCATTTCCTAAATGCTGACCCATCCTATCATCATCTCTACCCGGAACAGAATTTCCCAGGCCATTCCAAGTCCTTTATAGTTCTGAAAATACTGTGGCCAAGCCCTACCCGTGATTTCCCCCACCCCCGCCTCCGTGCAGACCTTGTTGTCTGCCAGCACCAGGATAGTTCCCACTGCCCCAGGTCTGCATTTAGCAAAGCCAACAGTACTTCTACCACTGCTTTCAGCAAGACCCCAATTGAGTCTTTACATTTCAACATAACCAGATGATGTCTACTTAGCATGAAATGTAGTTCCTGTCCAAGAGTTGCATGTCCCAAGCAATTTCTTAGCATAATAAATTTTAAATCCTTTGGGTTTCAGTGTTTGGAAATCATCTGCTAGCGGATATAGCAACTTCACTACATTCTTATTTTCATTATCGATGTAGAGCTAGGGAATTCCAATTATGAAAGGCTCTATTCTGTAAGCTCATTAAAAGTTAATATCCACCACAACACTGTCTCTCTATTTCATTGGTTCTTTGCAATTGCTTTGCAAAGAAAATAAGCACCAGGCTTTTTAAGAGAGAGACACACTTTCTTACATAAAAAGACACAATCTTGTTCCCAGCAAAGGACTCACACAGGTGAAAGTCACAAATTTCCTGCCTCTTCCTTCCTTTCCAAACCAGTGCAGCATGAGAGAAAGCAGCTGTTTCCCGAGGCCGATGGGTCACAGACAGGTAAGATGACATTGAGGCTTGTTCCTCAGAGGCAGTCAGCAAGCAGCAGATGATGATCTCAAGGATCCAGGTGTCACCATCACCCTCTCAAGAGAGGAATCCTTTAAGCAAGCACATTGCTCATCACTTCCATCCTGCTTTGGTTTAATGAACCAGCTCTTCCTGGCAATGAGCAGCAAGGGGATTTAATTTGACTGTTGCTATCCTTTTACATTTCTGTTGCTATCCTTTTACATTTCATTCAATCATTACATCAGAATAGCATTTTACTTTTACTTTACTCCAGAGGACCTTGGCACAAAGCAAAATGAAGTCAAATGAGAAATAGCTAGCTTAAATTTATATACACCAACAAATCATGCTGTTTCAACAAGTGTTAAGACAGACGTGGGACTTTCCTTCCCTCTGAGCAGCTGCAAGCATAAAAAAAAGTAATGATGCAACATTCATTAATAAAACTTTTTTAGAAATCTCTTCTTATGGACAGATTCAACATCTGCAGGAGATACCCAAAACACACTCATTGTGCTGCACTTCCCTTTTTCCATTCACGTGTTATATATACTGAAAATATGTTATTGAGAAGGTATGAACACACCATGCTCCCAGATTTTCCCTAAGTAAAACATATATCTGTGTATGTTATAAACGATCAAACACAAGGGAGAAAAGCATGGCACAGATACTGCAGCAAAGGAAATTCATCACATTACAGATCTCCCCTGATACTGAGGTTGGCCAGGACTTTCATCAGTGATGGGAAGGAATTTCTCATCTTCCCATTTACAGCACCTGAAGCAAGAAGGACCCAACACCTTAAGCGGTGTCCAAGATAGCACAGAAATTTAAACAGAGCCATTTACAAAGGGCAGCAACTCATCTGGCCAGTTCACACCTCAGATAACTATCTGCAGAACCCAGAGCAACATAATACTCCAAAGAGCAGTGAGATAGCCAGAAGATTCTCAGCTCAAGAAAATCAAGCAAGAACAGGATGTTCCTTAGCCTGGCTAACCCAGATAACATCTCCCAGCCATTAGCATGAGATGAAACAGAAAGAGAGAGGCTGAATCACTTGCAGTGTACAGATACTGCCCGAGGGAAATGTGACAGGTGACCTACAGCATAAAAAATGCACTTAACTGTAAAAACTAGGAAGTGAAGCTAAAAATGAGAAAAATTAAAAGCTGTTCTTGGATATGCAGTAAAAAGCACACTGACATCATAAACGGGAGAAGGAACACAAAAGCACCCAGCTGTTCAAAAGCTGTGCTATTAAGGTACAAAGAAATCAATGGTTTTTTAAAGAAAAAATCACTCACAACATGAAAGAGCTCAGTAACACTCAAAACAATATTATTTGTTAGAAAAAAGTTTGCAGTTTATTCCATCATTCCTTCAAATCCACGTCAAGATCATTCATTCTCCCAGAGTTGCCCTCAATGTCAATGATCTCCTACTAATCTGTGAAGAAGGATTCCCACAAACATGCTCCCTGCATGTCAGCAACCCGTGGATACAGATGGGTCCTGCAGAAAGAAAGACTGGAGAACCTCTTCATTCCTTTCCCACCTGAACGTGTTTTCTTAGGAGGGTTAACAAAAGCCATGCATTAAACAGTACCTGAAAATAAGGCTCCTGGAGATTGGAAGCACCTCATTCATACAAAGAAAATACATTGCTCTAAACTAAAGCTATAAAAACACAAATGCTTCTTTTGCCCTTACATCAGCTTTGCTTCAATTTGGTCCAGGCTTTAGCTCAGTCACACCAAGGACATGGTGAACAAATGTGTGATGAAGGCCTGAGCTTTATAAACTCTTTACCTCCAGCTCCACATTAGCACCCTCAGCTGCACACACTGTCAGCCTCCTCCCTGGGATGGGAATGCACCCTCTGAGTTTCACTGAAAAGTGAGACAGAGCATCTTAAACGACAGGTGATTAACCATATAAATTAACACATTTTAGTCTGCACTGAACAAATGAGGAACGTTTACACACAAAATTCCAACGTCTCAAGTGAGAAGGCTGCAAGCCCCAGATGAGGAGCAAGAACAAACAGCTGGATAGCATTTTAAAGTTAGATTATCTTCATTCCCCATCTTTATGGTATTCACAGAAAAGTTTACATTTGCTAAACTAATTAAACATTAAGCTTCAATATATGTTACCTCAGTGGGTTTAGGATTTGGGGTGGGGTTTTTTCCCTTGCATAACCTATATTAAGTATAATGGCTGCATGTGATAGTAATCTTGTCTTGTGTGGAAGAAAGAGCAATAAAAAAAGGTTTGGGGTTTTTTTTAAATATTTGAGCAGATTTTTTCACAAGGATAGCCTCCTGAAAGTCTTTCTTTTATGGTACTTTCCAATATCTAACATAAATTTTGAAATCCAGAAATAAAAAGAGTAGTTCATCCAAAACTTAATGACAAGGTACCTTCTGCAGAAAGAACAAACTAATTCTCTACAGAGAAATTACTCACTTCAAAGGCAAAAAATGATCCCAAATGTTTTGTGCAACTTGGAGGAAAGAGGCTTTCAGGAGTCCCCTGCAGCACACCATGGAAAAATAATGGTGGGAGCCACTGGCTCTAAGACATCCGAGAGCAGAAATCAGTCATCTGCAGAGCACACGCTTAGGTGTTCTCTGGGTTTGTTACTCTGACTTTGGCTGGAAGGTTGAGAAAGACTCTGGAAACTGCCGACACCAATCTATTTTTTATTAAAAGTTTTGGCAGCAGGACGGGTGCGTGCTTTACAATAAGCGAAGGGTGGGGGAACAGAGCGCTGAAAAACCTCCAGTCACAGCACAGGGCTCCAGCACATCTGCTGGAGCAGCGAGGGCTGCGGTTTCTGAGAGGCTTGTGGTGAACCTCAGGGCACGGAATGAATGATCCCTCCAGCCCGGCCTTCGTTAAACCGCCCATCCTCGGAAGCGTGGGACGAAGCCGACACGTGGCCAGCCACCCACCGGCAAGGGGACGGTCCGTCCCCAGGATGCTTTCTTTCTGGCCAGGAGGGAACAGAGCTGTTCATCCCACAGAATTCTGAGCTGTTTCCACTGTGTGCTGCCCAGAGGTGTGAACAACTGCCGTGCCTTAATTCAGACAGCCCAAACACACACATCCTACGGGATGTCGTGCAACGCCTTGCGAGGGTGAGCTCTGCTCAGAGCCTGCAACTGCAGCCGCAAACACAAATCAGATACAAGGACTAAAGGTGTGCTCTTGGAAACGGCCGAAATGTCAAAGGGTAAGGGCAGCTTACAGTTAAATTTGCAAAACAAAACAGCCTTAACACACCATCTGGGCACCTCTGCATAAATTTCTGCAAGAGAGTCTTAGGACAGAAGTGATTGGAAGACTGAAATATTTAGATATAAAAGCTTTTATGCCTCCTGTGTTGTTTATCTCTCTTGCGAGCATCACTCATGGCATGAGTGATCATTAAGTGATTGCTACTATGTGACACTTTAAATGGTAGAAAAACAGAGAAAGAAAGAGAAAATAAACATATTTGGAATTTTGACATATATTTGACAAATAAAAATGGCATGTGATGTTGGGCTACCATTTAAATTAAGGTTTTCCCAGATAGGATTATTTTAAAGTGTTCATATGGTGAGGTCTGATTTGCTGGAGCACTTAGTTATTATTTGCAACAGGGATGAAGAGGACCTGGGCTGAGGGGCTATAAAACACTAAGTTCTGGGAGAAATCAGTGTGCAGGCAACTCCTCAGGCTCCTTCAGCCAGACACTTTGAGCACCAGAACCATCACATCTCCTTCCTCCAGAAGAGATCACATCATCATATTTTCTCACAAGGAGAATAGAACAGGAATAGAAACACCATGCCAATGAGGGAGCTGGAAAACCTCACAAGGAAACTGCTGAAGCTGTTCTCAGAGCAACACCTGAATGGTATGGAATAAATAAGGCACGTGAGCTACAAGAAATAAAGCACAAGCTTAGTTAGCAGCACACTCAGTGAGCACAGACTCTCCTTGCAGTCTACTTGGAAACTGAGACAACACTTGAAAATCAGATCAGATAACCCTATCACCAAGAGGCTGGCTGGAGAATCCAAGTAATCACCAGATCCAGAACTATCTCCATTATGAAGTCTCAGTGCTCTTTCTTTTCTCATACAGCATAATTTTACTCTTGATTCTGAAGAAGTCATGCTGTGTTGCTGCTGACTTAAGGAAAATAATTATGATTGTCTGAATGTTGGGGAACCTTCTCTGAGGGTCGCTGAAATTGGCAGCGGAGGAGAAATTTTAAAAGAAAAAGGAGAAAAGATAAAATAATTGGTAAAGTCCAACAAGGATCAACAATTTCAGCAAAGAGTGGAATATTTTGCAAAACGCATTAAGCGTTTGGTCAATACCTTTGTATGAGAGGTTGTTTCCCTCATGCTGTTGGCAGGGGAGAACTGAACACACATTTGCAGAACTTGAAGATTTATGGTTTGCACAATGGGGGGGGGGGGGGGGGGAGGCGGGGGGAGATGGAATACAAAAGGTATAATTGCTTAAAATAATTATGTGCCTAGTTCACTTTTTTTTTTTTTTTTAAACAGAGCAATAGCAGTTTCAGGCATTTCAGAAGCCAACTACAAAGTATCTTAATTGCTGGCAAGACCAATAAGCTGTTACTCGCTGAGTTGGGAGTGGTGGGTGGTGGTGGCTTTTTTAAGCAGTAGTCACATTTTTTCCCTTTGTTCTTCCCCCAATCATTAACATAACACCCAAAGGCTAAGAGAAAAGCCCTTCCATGTTGTATGCAATGAATGTGTGGCACTAGAAGGAGCTACTAGGAGCTGACAAAATTTCAATCTGAAATCAATTTATTAGAAAAGGAAGTTCCAAGCAACTTTAAATTCCATATATGCAGTAGTCAGGTTATCTATCACAACGAGGAGGTGCAGTCCTAGAATGCAGCTTGGCTGAGCTCTCATTTGAGCTTTCCTCCAGCCTTCTCCTTTATGCCTCCTACCCAGGTTTTTACAAACATGAGCTTGAATTACTGTAATATAAATAATGGGCTCAGTTTCTTGACTTTTTTCAGTGTTAAACCTAATGCATTGTAGATGGCTGAAAAGGTGTTTCAAAGGGACTAAACTTAACACCATTCTGAAGCTCAGGCCTGCTCATCTTTTTTTAATTTTGCACAGAAAAATCCCCAAGCCACAAACATACATACATATATAGGGGGGTGTGTGTATATGTATGTATGTATATATTTATATGTAACAGCTCACATTTAAAATAATACCCTGCATCCCCAATATCACCACTGTCTGTTTGTCATGGCTTCAAATGCCCCGTGGTATCACTCCTCCTCTCAGTCAATAAAGGCAACCTATTTCAGTCCTGCATTGCCTCCCAGCTCTGTCTCAAATCGCAGCTTGCCAGAAAGAAGCTGTTTCTTCCTCCAGCTTCACAGATGCTAATCCTCACTAATCACATCTCCTCTTCCCTTGCTTCACATTTATTACATAAGTCACTGGGCTAAAGGACAGGCTGGTCAGGAAAAAATGGGGCGGTGTTATATTTAAAAAGAGCAGTAATGAACTCAGGAAGTGCACCCAAACGAACCTGAACATCATTATTATTGTAACCCTGACCCTTCCTCTCCCTGCTCTTTCCTGCCCCACACATGCACACAGGCTTCTCCTCTCATGCACTGACTTCTGTCTCCAGTAAGATCTTTGCTCCTAAGGACGGGGCCGTTGCTTTCACACAGTCTGTAAAATCCTCAGCTCAAGTGCCCTCCAAGTAAAGAATAGTCTGACATCCAGGCAGATACCTGGATAAAATTAGTCTAATTCCCAGTAGGAAGGGATGCTCCTTAAGCAGTGCTTCAGTGGACATGGCCAAAAGGCTTCTCTTACTTATTTTGAGGTGATCTTTCAAATTGAGACAGAGGTAGAGGAAACAGACTGATGAAGTATGAATAAAACTGTAATATTGCTTCTGCTCATTACATATCCACTTTATAATGTATATATCATGCATTATAAATTAAAATTCATAATCTGCAATGTGCTAAAGCTCTCAGCTTTCGTAAGCACTATATATCACATGAACAAAAACTCTTTCTTATTTGACTTCTTTAAGACATGTCAAAATCATCCACTCATTAAAAAAATAAATAAACAAGATGAATAAACAAATATGTTATTGTTGGCATTCATTTCGCAAAACATATAAGCAAGTTGGTTCTTCCAATCCAGCTGGTTCAAGGTAGTTATAAACTCAGTGAATTAACAAGTCCAATAAATTTAAAAAATCAAAACAAAAAGTCACAAATTTAAATTTGTTTTGTATGCTATGAAATACATCATCCTTATGCTCATGTTGTTACTCAGAACACAACTCAGGACCATGCAGGGATGACTTTGCTACCAATAAATAAGCTAATGAACTAAGACACTAAGCTGTAGCTCCCCTAGAAAAACCAGACATATTTTTACACAGTTGTCATAGGTTAGCAAGCATAGTCCCGGAAGGGACGTCCTTGCTAAGGGGTGCTTACGGCTTCCTCTGGGACCTGATAGAACCCATCAGATGGCCAGTTTGACCATGGACAATTCTTTAAGCCACTTAAAGTTGTGACCACCTCTGTGATCCACATTTAAGAATAGACAAACTCCCCCTCCAAGCTCTCTCTCGTTTCTGGCGCTGGGACAGGTGGATGCAGGCCCCATGTGGGGGCCAGCGGGCCCAGCCCAGGCCCTGCTTGGGCCAGGCCAGGCCCCCATCCTGGAGCCATGGACCTGTTCCAGCCATGGAACTCCCCCCACTGCCTTGCCGTGGGCAGCCAGAGCAGCTCGGCTCCCCCCCCTCTCCACTGCCATAAGAAGCATTCAACATTCCAGCTGCAAAGCTGCAAGGCCGAGGTGAGATTAACCCTTTTACTGCTGTGAAGAGCTGAAAACCTGAGGGAAGAGAGAGAGGAGATGCTTAAAGCTGAAATTCTGTTGTGAAGCTATGATATATCAGAGTATCCTGTTGTAATTCCATGAAGATATGGGGGGGTGGAGTGTTCAGCTCGTGAGCAAAAGCGCCTGCGCTGAGATAGGCAGAGGCTGACACAGCTGTAATTTCATGAGAAGTTTGGACAGGGAGAGATGGACCAGATGAGGACTTTTGCTCCAAATGGGAAAGGAGAAAACCTCAGTTCCTAGAGATGCTCCCAGAGATAGTCTTAACGATGAAGATGAGGAAGACCCTTTGCTCCCAGGGAAGGAGAAGAGCCTCTGTTTTTGTTTCTGAACGGCTCAACCTTAAAATTGTACCCCAAAAAACTTCAAGAGTGGACCCTTGAAAGCAGTTGCAGGAAAAGCTGCAAGTCGGGGGAAGGGACTCACATGCGAGCAGAGAGACTCCTCTTCCTAAATGGACTGAACAATATTTGGAAGTGGGCGGCTGTCACAGACTGAACATCTTAAGGGTTGTCTTTTCACATTGTCAGTGGGAGAAGGGAGGAAGGTGGGGGGAGGAGGAGAGTTCTGAAGGGGGTATAATTTTTTTTTTTCTCTTCTTTTAGGCCTGTTAATAAACTTCTTTATATTCTTTCAAGTTTGGTGCCTGCTTTGCATTTCTCCTAATTCTTATCTCACAGAAGATAAACAGTAATGAGTATTTTAGACCAAACCACTACAACAGTTTGTCAGTGAGGATTATTTAGTTTGAGCAGAGTTCTGTGCTGATGTACCTGGATCTGGTCCTCTGAGAACTGAACTCTCTGAAACCACTGCCCTGCACCCAGTAAACCAACTTTCCTTCCATTTCCTTTAGCATTAATTTTTCCACTTTTTTTCCCCCTAAGCTACATCAAAATGAGGACTTCAGCTTCCAAGAGTTTCTTTGTTTCCAAACGATAGGAGAAAGTTTCACGAAGGATGTCTGGACTTCAGGCAGTTCCCTTGAAAGCTGTTTATTGCATAGGCGAAGTTACAGCAGTTCAGGGAGTGGGTATCCAGAGCCAGCCCTACAGCTGCCAGCTCCAGCTGTAGGCAGACCTGAAGCCGCTTGCTGTTCAAGTTACAAAGCATCAGATACTTTTCTTTGCAGAGTATCTTAATATATAACAACCAGTAAGCACCATACACAATACCTTTACATTTGCCTATAGCCTATCATAGCTACTACCATCACCATATTATAGTCATTATTATCCAATCACAAGAGTAAGTTACAATTTAAGCTTACAGTGGAAAATTCTCAGACCTTTCTTCTTCTTGCTACATCAACATTTCTTGTTTGCCTGCCATATCTCTCTTTTTGGTAAAGACATGTTTTCTATTGACTTATGCTCTTCTTGAGACTCATTTACTTGGTGAAAAACATGTCTTTGTTTGTAGTCACATACCTTTGTCCTATTCCTAAAAATCTCCTTCCAACTCATCTCCAACCTTTGCCTTCTCAGTTACTCATCGATCACTGTTTCAGCAAAACATCTTTTACTCTATACCAAAACTTGCTTCCTTTTCTACCTCATCCCCAGTTTCTACATTCACAGATCTTTCTGCCAAGCCTACATACCTGTGAAACTTTCTTACCAAACTTTAATCCTCCCCAACACCAAACATTTTCAAAACGAAAGTATCTGTACACATTTTGCTTTCTAGCAGATTACCTCAGCAGCTGAAGCTTTTCTGTGTTCAGGTGCTATCACTGAGTTTCCCTCAGCAGGTTCAAACTGAGTGGGCTGAGAGGGTGAAAGACTGAGACACAAAACAACGGCCACAAAAGGATGATCTGGAATTGTCAGATTTGTATTTTTGCATTGCATTCAGCAACTGTAAGAGAGGCCCCACTCACCAAAAACAGTGCTAGGAGGGACAGAGAAAGCGTGGAGAGGAATAGATCACACACGACTCTCCACTGCACACAGGAATAAATGCTTTGGGCATAAATTATAAAACATCTTTCTGCTGGGGTGAGAGTTTCTTCAGGGAGGTCTCACACCACTTCATTATTGTTTGGCATTACTTTTCCTGCTTGCTAACAGATGCATCAGGGGAAAAGATTACCTGTGACAGGCTGGAACTCCTTCAGAGGCAGGGGACCATCTTCAGAAGAAAGAGACAGCAGCCTACAGCAGATGGGTGGTGACTGGGGCACTTCTGCAAGGAGCAGGGAAAAACATCCAGGCCCTGGGGAAGAGAGGAATTCAAGCTTTTTCTTTAACATCTTAGAGGGGATTGATTAGAGTTTATTATCATTCAGATAGCCATGAAAAACTGGTGGACAGAGAGCAAGGAGTGAACAGTGCTCCTGCAAGGACAAGCGGGCAGAGAGGGTATCTGTTCTCAGCCTTTTTTACCTTTATTTTGCCCTACCACGTAGACCCAAAGTTTTCAATTCCTGAAGCTTGTTGTTCTAGCCATCTAGAACTGAGAGATTCCAAGTCCAGCTGGTAGATATATCTCTGGGAAAAGGCACAAGAACCTTCACATACCCCACTTCTACATGGCAACCTGCAGGAGCCAGGACAGTGGTTGGAGATTCCATCCAATTCATCAGACATTGCAAAGCAAAGAGCGTTGAGTGGTTGCCACTGTCAGTAAATTCAGTAACCAGAAATGATCCCAATTAGTCACCATTTTTTGGTCTCTAAACTACAAAAAAATCAATCAATCCCTAATGACTGACTCATATTATGACCCTTAACAGGCATCCAGACAAATAATTGTAGGTATTGCTTTGAAGAAAAAAAATATATGCCTTACAAAAAGGACAGCAATGCAGGGGAGGACTGTTTGTTGATTTAAAAATCAAACTAGAGATTACCTTCACCCTGAATTCTCAATTCTGACTTTCAGATATGTCTTTTACCATAAGGATCCATAAACTTTCCCAAATAATTGGACAATATTTCAAACAACTAACAGTATTTTATGAGACCTCATAAATAGAAGTGGACTAAGCTGTCTGACCAATGCACATATTGTCCATTTCATAAGAAAACGATATTTAGCACTTACACATGCATTGAAATGTTCAAAATGTGTGTATTTTCAGGTGATAAATAGCTTCTTTTCAGCACTGACATGAACTGCTCTCATTTGGGGAAGGCCAGGACGTACATCAGGAGGAGAGCTGTGCTGCAGCAGCACAATGAATGTTAAGTGCAAATACAGGTGGCTACAGCCAATGTGCATTTGTGGCCTGTAGCTCACTCGTGCAGCAACACGGGCGGTGTCAGCACTGACAGCCCATCAGAACACAGAGTCAGATATGGCCACCCTTCCAACACGAGATTTCAGGAATCCAGGATCCTGGCCCAGACCCTTAGAGTAGACAGGGGCTGGAGAAACTGCAGTCTGAGAGGAGCTCTTTCAACTACTTTTCTATTTAAAGCACAGTGTGCTAAGAAGCTTTACTAAACCCTAGAAATGAAGAGTGTCCAAATATCCTGCATTTCCAATTACTTATATTCAGTCAGTCCAAACACATGCCACAGCATTAAACTCCACCCAAGAGTGTGGCTCATCATACCTCATTCCCTGGAATACCAGCTTTAGAAGACGATAATTCTAGGTAAAATGTTAAAAGTCAAAGCCCTTAAAACAAAACCAAAAAACAACAAACCAAAAAAAAGTGAGGGGGAAAGCAACAATAATTTTCTCAAGTAAACACTTTTGCATGTGTCTTTAGTACATAAATCTGGCAATGCATCCTTCCAACTAACAGCCTCTTCTGCTATGAAATAAAATACTGAGAGGTAATAGATATATCAACCATAGATGTGAATTTGTTCACTGAGATGTAATGATCCTGGATTGGATTGTAAAAGTCTTGCCCAGCTTTCTACAGATGCAGATTAAGCAGATGAAGAAAAACAGGAAAGTGGAAGAAAGTGTTCACTTAGAGCAGCAGCTTCCAAACGTGGTGGAGGTACCACAGGTTTGCCTTTTCTGCCTTAGTGACTCTTGGGTGTTTTGCATTTAAAGACGGCAAGTAGGACAGAGCAAAGCAGTCTGCAGGCACCTGATAAAGGCCCTGAGCATGCTGCTAGAGCAGCTCTGCACTGCCATGTCCAAGGTGGTAACTAATCAGTGCCAGAGCACAGCTCTGTCTCCAGGTCAGATGAGGACTAGTATCCCATTCAAGTGTTCCCAGCCCAGCCATACACCCAGCTCTTTCTCATTACAAAATCCTCTCTTCCTCCTCCAGACATTGTGGGGGTTTTTGCCCCTGCAGCTGTAGTAGCAGAACAAGTATCAGTGAGATTGCTGGAACTGTATCAAAGTACAAGGAAAATAAAACAGTTACAGGAGTATTTTTACATGGGAGCAGTTCTTTCATGCAGATCACAAAAGAGTTCCACAGTTTTGCCTCCACAGCTGAGGTAACTGGATGCTGCAAAGCAAAGGTAGTGTAAAAATGCACTGAGCTAATCACATCACTGAATTTTGCACACAAATCCATAGCCAATTGCAAAGATCAGTGAAACAGGAACACCAACAGGCAGCTAGTAAACTATGGCATTCACCACGCAGGGTGGGGAGCAGACAGTGACTTTGGAACTACAGTGCCTTTCATAAGATATTGTTTTCCTAATGATTTTTGACATCTCCCTGTTTAGTGCTACCAGACATTTCAACAATGAGCAAAGAATTAAATTTTATCACCCCCAACATATCCATGGGTGGGCTAATTTTCAACTGATAGCAATAAATAATTTTCATTGTACAGAGCCTTTGTGGGTTCCTTTTCACTGCTGGAGTAGTCATTTGACAAATTAGGAAGTGGAATTGCACACTGATAGCATAAAGAGTCTTGTGGAGGCAGCAGCAGGGAGTCAGAAGACATTTAGAAGACGGGTGTCAAAACAAATTACTTAAATTAAGCAGTTCTTGCCTAGCTTGCCCATGTGCATTTATATTACAGCTGAACTCCAGGTAGGATTCATAAAACTGCCCCTAAAACAGGCTGGACAGGGAGCCGGGGGACTTATAGGCTGTGTTTGTTGTGAGGCCACAGTTGACTTCAACTGCCCTTGGGAGTTCATTACTCGTCTTTGTTCTCTCACTGTTAATATTCTTCCCAAGAAAGGACAGGAACAAGGAATGATGCCTCACATAGTGCAACAAGTCAGATGCTACATCAAGAATCTGCTTGCAATTCCAGAATCTATTTTCACCAGATTTCAACTTAAAAAAAAAAATCATTCTCCTGTGATTAGGTTCCAGTCCAAGTTACAACAGGCTACAAGGAACCAACACCAGCCAAGTGCTTTGTGCTGTAGGAGCCTCCTTCCTAAAGGGAGAAGCTGAAATAAACATGCAAGAGCTTCCCAATGACTTGCTGCGTTACAAATGCTGCAGAGCTGTCTCCTTCTCCACGGTGCTAATTGCTCCACATTAAAAAGAAAAAAAACAAGCAAACGACCTTTATTGTTTTCAGCTCCCAGAAGGGCACCAGAATATGCAAAGTGCATATCTACCCCACACACTTGACATAGTTTCTCTGCAAGAAAGATGAAGAGTTAATTGCTTGTGGAAGTTACTGAAACCTACCTACACATTCAGTATCCAAAAATGTGGGCAGATCTCGCACACACTTTGAGGAGAATGAACTGCAGTCAGAGGTTTTGTAAAGCAAACTTGAACTGACTTCTTGGCTAGCTTGCAATTCACGGCCACATCTAGCAGCACGGGGCTGTGTCCCAGGCCCCACGGTCCAGCCGGAGCTTTGGGGGCGGCAGCGGAGCTGCTGGACGGAGGACGAATGGAGGAGCAGGAGCGGGAGGAAGAGGAGGGGATAAAGGGGGAGGAGCGGGAGGAAGAGGCGGGACAGAGGAGGCAGGAAGAGGAGCCTCCACGTGCATCCATCGCTCTCTGTGTCCGCAGCTCTCGGCTCCCCCCATCCCGCAGGTGACCAGGGAGGGGCAGCTCGCCCCAAATATCTTGGGCGGTGTCTGGGGTTGTTTTGGGAGAGGGGATTTTTGGAGCTTGGAGGACTCCAGCACCGAGCCCCAAATATCTTTGTTGGTTCCTGGGGGAAGCGGGGTTTGGTGGGGCGGGGGGGGAGGCGGATGTTTGGATCTTGCAGGACTCCAAATGTGAGTCGCAAATGCCCCTTGGGGGATATTGGGGAGCCCCCGGCACGCGGGGTTTTGGGGGTCCCGGTGGCGGCTGCCGGGAGAAATGGGATGGGGCGGGATGGGGCCCGGGAAGGGTGGGATGTGGATTGGGGTGTGGGATGAAGTGTGGCGGAGGGGGATGGGCGGGATGGGGTCTGGCATGAGGCAGCCGAAGGTTGGGGATGATGAGGCCGGGGGGACCCCACTCCTGAGGGGCGTGCGGGGTATCCGGCAGCTCAGAGGGAGTTTTGGGGCACCCCTAATCCTGGGGGGGTGGTGCTGGCAGCGGGGGACACGTGGCTCCGGCAGCTCTGGCCCCAGCTGAGCCCCCCCCGCCCCCCGGAGCGGAATTTGGGGAGGGGGAGGTGGGGGCGGCCAGGCCGGGCCCCCCCGCGCTGTCCCGGCGGGGGCCGAGTGCGGGCGGGAGCCCCGCGGGGCCCGGCCCTGCCCGGGCACGGCTGATGCCGCCCGCCCGCGCTCCGGACTGGTCCGGACTGGTGCTCCCAGTGCCGTGCGGGGCGAGGCCGCTCTGGGTACCCCCCAGGGCACAGCGCGGCTGCTTTGGGGCTGTGGGCACCGCCCGGCGCTGGGCATGGGGCGTGTGGGGGCAGCTGGGGCCGCACTGGTGGCACTGGTGGTGCTGGGAGCCCCCCCGGCCGCGGGGTGAGCGGTGAGAAGGGGGGCGGGCCTGGGACCCCAAATTGAGCGAAATGGGGAATGGAACTCCCAAAGTGAGCAGGAGGGGCCTGGAACCCCCAAAACCAAGGCCGGGGGAGGGGAGGTGGGGATTGGGGATGGGGAAGGTGCAGAAGGGGGGGGAGAAGAGGGGGCTGGGAGCCCCAAGCAAAGCGGGATGGGGATGGGACACCCAAATTGAGCTGGAATGGGGCTGTGGATTGGGGGAACGCTGAGAAAGGGGAGGAGAGGGGAGGGAAAGGTGGGGTTGGGACAGAAGAAGAGCGGTTCCATGGGGGTCCAGCCCTGTCCCCCAGCACCTGAGCCCTGGAGCGATTCCCTGGGGCTCTGGGGAAGGGGGGAAGGTCCCCAACCCCCCTCTCCATCCCGGGGCTGATCGGGGGCTCCCCCCACACAGCAGCCGGTGCTGCGGCAGCCGTGGGGCAGAGGGGGTGGGAAAGGGGGGGGGCAGGGTGGGAGTGGAGGAGGAGCGGGAGGAAGAGGAGGGAGAGAGGAGGAGGAGGAGCTGGAGAACCACGAGGTTCCACCGCCCGCCCACTGTGTCCGCAGCTCCCCCAGCCCCGGTAGCATCTTCCCCCCCATCCTGCAGGTGAGAGGGGAGGGGGAGCTCACCCCAAATCTATCGGGGGGTCACCAGGAGGAGTTTTTTTAGAGGGGTGTTTGGAGCTTGCAGATTCTGGAATCGAGCCCCAGATGTCCTTGCATGTCCCTGGGAGGGATTTTTTGGGCCAGAGGGGATATGTGGGTGTTGCAGGACTCCAGAGCTGAGCCATAATTGCCCCTTGGGTGTCTTGGGGGGTCCATGTGAGGATCTCCCGGTACTGGTGGGGTTGGACATTGGCTTTGAGGATCCCCAGGAGAGCTGGGGGCTGGAACACAGGACCCCTGGAGTGGGGAGAGCAGAGAGGGACGATATCAGAGCTGGGGGACCCCCAAGAGCCTGGAGGGGTGGGGGGGCCTGGAGATGAGGTGGGGCTGGGACCCCTCAGCCCTGAAAGGGGGTGATGAGGAGAGGGGGGAGCCCTGAGTGCCTGGAGTGGAGGGAGGCTGAAGAGGGGGACCCTGGGACCTCTGGGAGCCAAAGCAGAATCAGGAAAAAAGGGGCCTGTGGGATACCCAAAACCCCCCAGCATCCCTAAGCAGGACCCCAGAGAGGGGGATCCCCAGGACCCACGGGACCCCCAGCAGCCCTGACAAGGGAGACCCCCAGAATCCCAATGTGAGGAGACTGGAAAGGGGGAACACCTGGAGGCTTTTTTTTTAATCACTGTCAATTTTTGTTAGTTTTTATGGACACTGGTGACTTCTAGAGGTGGACTTGGGCAGGAGAAAGCCCCAACCCAACACGCTCATCCCTTGTTTCTCCACAAACCAGGATTTCCCATTCCCAAACCTTGGCCAGATGGAGGAGGAGGCTGTGAGGAAGAGGAAGATGACCCAGGACACCCAGGCAGGTGAGGAGGAAGTCACTGCCCCTTTCCCCCTCTCTCCTACTCCATCTCCCAGCCCAGCATCGCCCCCGGCTGCAGGACAACCCCGCTGCCGACGCCGTCCTGCCAGGGATGGACTGGGGGGATCTCCTTGCCCTTCCCTGTGGCACGGAGGCAAATCCCATCCTCTCCTTGTCCTTCCTCCCCCAGACAAGGAGCTGAGCACGGAGCCCAGGGAGGACAAATCCTTGTGGCAGAACCTGGTGGAAGAGGCCGTTTTGAGCGGCTCCACGGTGCAGGAATCCAACAGGGAGGAAAAGCCCCGGAGATCCCACAGGAGGAGGGGCTGCAAACGCAGCCCAGGGTGCTCTGAGGAGGAAAGACCCACCCTGTGCTGGGAAGGCGGCCGGAGATGCAGCCAGAGGTCAGAGCTGGTGGTTCATGAGCAGCTTCACAATGGGGAGAAGCCCCACAAGTGTGGGGAATGTGGGAAGAGCTTCAGCCGGAGCTCCCACCTGATTGACCACCAGAGGATCCACACTGGGGAGAGGCCCTACGAGTGTGGGGAATGTGGGAAGAGCTTCGGAGACCGCTCCAGCCTGATCCGCCACCGGCGCATCCACACAGGAGAGAGGCCCTACGAGTGTCCCAAGTGTGGGAAGAGGTTTCAGACCAGCTCCACTCTCCTCCGGCACCAGCAGATTCACACAGATGAGAGGCCCTTCCGCTGCCCCGACTGCAGGAAAGGATTCAAGTACAACTCCCACCGCATCACCCACCAGCGCACGCACACTGGGGAGAGGCCCTACGAGTGTCCCCAGTGTGGGAAGAGGTTTCAGACCAGCTCCCATCTCCTCCGGCACCAGCGGATTCACACGGAGGAGAGGCCATTCCGCTGCCCCGACTGCAGGAGGGGCTTCAGGTACAACTCTGTCCTCGTCACCCACCAGCGCATCCACACAAGGGAGAGGCCCTACGAGTGTCCCGAGTGTGGGAAGAGCTTCTCACAGAGCTCTAACTTGACCAGACACCAACGGAGGCACTGCTAAGGAAAGCCCTGCGAGTGCCCCAACTGTGGCAAGAGCTTTGTTCTCTGCTCCAACTCCATCTCCCATCAGAGGACCCACGTTTGGCAGAGCCCTGGTGACCCACATTCCCTGTGATCCATGTTGGGAAGACCCCAGGCTGGTGCTCTCCACGTTCTCCTGGATCCCTGTAGGCACCTGGGTGAATGCAGGGGCAGGAACATCCATTGGGACTCAGATCAACATTGGAAATTCATTGGGAAGAGCTGATTTTTTAACTTCACACCCTAAAATTTTCATCTGCTCTGTCCAATTGTTTCTTCTGGTGGTATCAAGCAACCCTGGATGATCTTGGAGATCTTCTGCAGTCCAAGTAATTTCTGTGTTCATCCCACTGAAACAACCAAAAGTGGAGTCAAAATAAAGAAATTATACAAAGGCATCTAAAACTGCACCATTTTACCGGAATTCGGGGGTGAATTTGGGGTTCAGGGGAATATTCGGGAGGATCTGAGTGTTGTGGAGCCACGAAGCCAGGCAGACCGAGGCCATAATCTCACAATTGTGCTGGCAGAACGCGTCCACCTGAGCCCATCTGTTCTCCAGGAATTCTGGTTGTCTGTCCCAGTCCCTGGCCTGGGTCTCCCCCTTTGGGAGCTGCTCCTGGCTGTGGATGTTCCTGTCCCCCAGCTTGTCCTGGTTGGTGCCATGGGGGGTGGGAGGGGGTCTGTGAGCTCCTTGGGGGACTGGGAGGGGCTTTTGTGTCCCTTGGAGCCACTTACAGTGCTGGGACGGGGTTTGGGGGGCTTTTGGGGCAGTCTGTGAGGGAGTTTTGGGGTGTTGGCAGGGCTGTGTGGCTTGGAGAGAATTTGGGTGAGTGTTGGGGGAGATGGGGAGGGGGCTTGGTGGCTCTTGGGGCCATTTCTATTGCAGGGAGTGGTTGGGGGAGTCCTGGCGGGGAGCTGTGGGGTGGTTTGAGGGGTCTGGGAGTGGCTGTGGGGCTGGGAGGCGGTTTTAGGGCAGTTCTGACCTCTCCCCAAGACCCCAAAGCTACCACCAGACCCCACTCCCAAAATCCTGCCGTGGATCGGGGACTCCGTGTTGGGGTTCATCCTCCTGGCACTGGAGGAGAAGGTGAGGGGGGGTCCCCAGGGGCCGTGTGTGACCCCCCCCCCCCATCCCGGTGTCACCCCCTTTTCCCTGCCCACAGGGCTCCTGAGCCAGGCCCTGCTGCCCCGGGAGAGAATTTGGGGAGGGGGCAGAGGGGGTGCGCAGCCCCCGCCGGGGGATGACCCCGGCCCAGCACCCTTCGTTCAGCACCGAGCTGGGCTTGAGGCCGCAGGAGGAAGAGGCCGATGGGAAGCAGATCCTGCAGGGGGGACAGGGCTTGGGCTCAGGGCAAGGTCCTGCCCTGCACACCTGGCTCAGGTGTGAGCCTGCCCCGGGAAGGGAGCGGGACATTCCCATCCCCACGGATCAGGGCTGGGAGCAGCGCTGGGAGCACGGACATGGAAATACTGGGAGCCACTGGGACAGCCCTGGGGGGTGAATGATCCCCCCCAGCACCTTTCCAGGCTGCCCTGCGAGCTGAGAAATGCTCGCTGGGCCTCGGCCTTGGCCAAGAGCCCCCGGGCTCAGCTGCTCTGAGCTCAGGCGCTGCCGGCTCCCGCAGCCCGCCCAGGGCCGCCCTGCCCGTGCCGGGGCTGTGCTGGAATTCTCTGCTGCTGCTGGGCCACTCGGGGGCTCTGGCCCAGCAGGAAAGGTGACCCTGAGCCAGGAGCTTTCCTTGGCCGCAGCAAAGCCTTGGCACGGAAAGACCTTCCCAGCGCTGTGCCCTGGGCCGGGAGGGATTGTGCTACCAGAGCTGTCCCTCCATTTCTTCTGCCAGGCAGCTTCAGCACATGAGAAGTGGAGAAGCCAGAGCTGCCTCTCAGCTTTCTGCAGTCCTGCAGAGGAATCCTGTGTGGGAAGCAGCCTGGGAACAGGGTTTAGGTGCCAGGGCAGGGGAATTCAGAGCCCTTTCCTCCCCCATGGGCCCAGGCTCTGGCCCTTGCCCTTTGCAATGGCCCTGCAGCTGCCAGAGGGGCCTTTTTGGCTCAGCTGAGAGCAGTCCTGCTGCAAGGCTGTCCTCGAGCTGCTTGGGCTGCACATGTGCCCAGGGAATGCTCATTGCTTGCAGTCTCAGGTGCTGTGGGTGTGCAGATGTAACTACTGCAGGAGGGAACAGCTCTGCTGGGGGCAGTTCTCTTTTTCTTGGTGGTTTTTCTGTTGAATGAACGTTCCCTGCCAGCTCTGGGCAGAGCTCTGTACCTGTATGTGCCACTTGTCTGTGGCACTGTGGCTCAGGAGGTGGCCAAGGGGAGCTTGGCCGAGGTGTGGGCAGAGGAATGGCCATCAGGCCAGGCTGGGGGGTCAGCGGCCGATCAGTTGCGTTGCGTGGCCGCGGCTCTGGAGGCTTGTGTGGGAGCGTGTGCAGGGCTGGAAGGCTGGGGCTGCCGCCGCTGTGTCCCAGAGCCGGGAAGGCCGGGGCTGGCCCGGCCCTGGCCCGGCCCCGCCAGCTCTGGCAGCTGCCGGCGGGGACACAAAGGGCAGCTCCGAGCTGCGGCCGCTGTGCTGCGGCCGCACAAACGCAGTGCCTGCAGAGCTCCAGGGCAAGGTCCTGGCCCTGGCTCGGGGCTGGGCCGGGGCCAGCGGCAGAAAATCAACTTGCAGCTTGGGCCCCGCAGCAGGGAGGAGCAGCAATTGCTGGCTGAGAGAGACTCTTGCCAAAGGCCTGCGGAGCCGGGCCCCAGGGAACGGCTTCCCGCTGCCCGAGGGCAGGCTGAGATGGGATGTGGGGCAGCAATGGTTCCCTGGCAGGGCGCTCAGGGCCTGGCACAGGCTGGCCCCAGAAGCTGCAGCTGCCCCCGCATCCCTGCAAGTGTCCCAGGCCGGCTCGGCCCTTGGGGCTTCCTGCCCAGGAGGGCTGGGCTGGGCTGGGGCTGCTGAGGGCGGGATGGGCTCTGCCTGAGACAGCTGAAGGCTGCGCATGATGAGGCCGGGGAGACCCCGTTCCTCAGTGGGTTCTGGGGTATCCCACATTCCTGAAGGGATTTCAGGGTATGTCCCATTCCTGAGGCAGTTTTGGGGTCCCCCCAATGCTTCGGGAGGGGTTCTGAGAGGAGGGCTCCGGTTCTTGAAGGGGGACCTATTGTCAGGGAGCCGGGAGCCCATTTTGGGAAGGATGCTGCTGTTTCTGGCAGTGTTGAGAGGTTCTGAATGGGCTGTGGGGCCCTGGCTCTCATTCTGGGAATTGAGGTGAGCCCATGGGCACAGCAAGGGCTCAGGAGAGGTTCCAAGCTCCCATTTGGGATGGACGGATTGAGCGGGTGCCTCCAATGAACCCAATCCCAGCCCCAATGGGTCGATGGCAGCCCCAAGGCCCGGCTGTGGGGAGTCAGGAAGCACAGAAGGGGAATTGGTGTCCAGGAGGGGTGGGATGGGACAGGATGGGGTGGGATGGGATGGGATGGGGTGGGATGGGATGGGGATTGCATCGTGGGGGTGGGATGAAGTTTGGGAGGGATGGGGTGGTTTGTGCACTTGGAGTGGGCATTTCAGGGAGGGAAAGCAGGAGCTGCTTTTGGGGAGGCTCCTGCTACTTTTTCGCAGTTTTGGGGCCTCTAAGTGGCTTCTGGGAGGTTGCAGTAAATTTGGGGAAGGTGCCGTAAACCCCCCTGCAATTTGGGCACCTGAGGTGAAGTCCCCACATTTTGGGAGGATGAGAGGACCCCAACTGGGAGGGGATCCTGCTGCTTTGCACCTCTTTAATGGGGTGAGAAGCGGCTTATGAGGGAGGGAGGGAGGGAAGGAAGGAAAGGAAGGAAGGAAAGGAAGGAAGGAAAGTAAAATAGAAAAAAGAAAAAAAATAAAGAAAGCAAGCAACAAGAAATAATAAAAAAGAAAAAAAGAAAAAAAACATTAAAAATGATGAAAGGAAGCAATAAAAATATAATAAAAATTAAAGAAAAGAAGGAAGAAAATCAAAAGACAGATATAAAAAAGGAAAATGAAAGTGATGAAAAAAGAAAAGAAAAAGAAAGCAAGCTGTGGGAGTGTGTTTTGCTTTGGTTCAGTCCGCGTCTCCCCTCGAGTTTTGTACCTTTGTATCTACCCAGTTTGTATCCCAATTTTCTGCCAATTTTGCTCCCACGGCGTTCCAAAAGGGAACGCTTAAAACCGAATTTTGGGAGCAGTGAGGGAAGTGCAAGAACAGCCAACGAACAAACCTTTTTAAGCATCCCTTAGGAAAACGTTTCCCCCCACCCTCTAGGAGTCCCACAACTTGGATATATACCCCCTTCTGTGCTGTGGACAATTTAGCGCCCATATCCACAGCACAACGTCTGGAGCCGAGGAAAAAAAAAAAAAACCCTGGACACTAAATCCCGACCGGAGGCAAGTGACACACCCGCCCCGGGGCTGCGCAGCCTAGCGGCTCCTCAGGAGCCAGGGACCGTAAGTCCCAAAAAGCCTTTACCGGCTTTGAAGTAGATTCCCCCCCCCGGGAGAAAATACTTACCCCTTAGTGTCCAGGCGGGCTCCAGACGACCAATCCTCCACCAAGGATGACTCTGCCGGCGCAGGCGGAGCTACCGTCCTCTCCCCCACGAGCGCAGCTCCCTAAAACGGAGCGTGCTACAACTGGGGTAGCTAGACGTCCCAAGGACAGGCTCAGAGAGCCGACCAGCCCGTTCCGTGGGGTCCGATGGAGCGGGGGCCCCGTGATGGGCCCCAAGCTGCCTCTGCGTCCCCTTGGAGTGGATCCCACTCAGCCCGGTCAGCTCAGGACGCAGTCGGCTGTGGGGGCCAGCCCCCGGACTCCGGGAGACCAGAGGTCTGGCTCGTGAGTCCTTCCACAGGACCGCCGGGATGAGGCAAGTGGTGGAGGGAGGAGGCAGACTCAGAACTGGGTTAAATCTGGGAAGTTTATTGAGCCTCAGACGCGAGATCCCACCTCCCAGGAACGCCCAGTTCGGAGCGAGCTCCAGAGGCACCTGCGGGAGGTTTTATGGGTGGGTGGTAACACGGGAGGGATTACAGTGATGACCAATCAAAGGAGGGAAGGGTGTGGTGAACAGAATGAAGGATGTTTCAGGGAACCAACCATGGGAGAGGAAGGCAGGGATCCTTTTCCCTTAGCCAACCACACGACGCCCCTGTCAGAACTTTCTAGAAGCCTGGGAGGGGTGCCAGCACGATTGGCAAGGGCCAGGGAGGAGACAAAGGTGGGAAATGGGGTAATTGGCAGAAAATTAGGAGGATACAAACTGGGTAGATACAAAGGTACAAAACTCGAGGGGAGACCCGGACTGAACCAAAGCAAAACACACTCCCACAGAAAGCAAGACTAAATAACAGGAAACCAACAAGAAAAAAATATTAAAAAAGAAAGAAAAATCATTAAAAAATGAAGCAAGCAAGCAAAAAGATAATAAAAATGAAGGAAAAAAAGAATAGAGGAGAGAAAGAAAGAAAGAAAAGAAAAATTAACACGAAAATAAAAAAAGTGAAGAAAAAAGAAAAGAAGAAAGAAACAAAGAAATAAACAAAGCAAGCAAGAGTGCATAACATGAAACCAACAGGAAAATAAAAGAAAAAGAAAAAATATAAGAAAGAAAGAAGCAAGGCAGAAAGAAAAAAAGAACAGAAAGACACAAGAAAAAGCCAAATAAGAACAGAAAGAAAGCAAAAAGAGAAAGAAGGAAGACAGAAAGCAGCAAAAAAAAAATTAAAAGAAAGAAAAAGAGATAAGAGTGAAGAATGAAGAAAGCAAGCTAAAAGAAATCAACACAAAAATTTAAAAAGCAGAGGAAAATAAAAGATAAAGGAAAGACTCAATAATGTGAGACCAAGAAGAAAAATGAAAAAAAAAAGAAATGAAGAGGAAAGCAGCAAGAAACAATTAAAAAACCAGGAAAAATATTCAAAAATTAAGAAAAAAAGAAAAAAGGTAATAAAAATGAAAGAAGGAAAGGAAGGAAAAAAGGAAGACTGAAAACATGAAACCAACAAGAAAATAAATGTTAAGAAAAGTCAAAGAAAGAAGAAAGAACAAAACAAGGAAGAAAGAAAATGACAGAGAGAAAGACACGAGAAAAAAAAAAAGTACAAGAAAACCAAAGAAAGCAAAAAAAGAAAGAAAGATGAAAAACAGAAAGCAACAAAAAAAAGAAAAAGAAAAAAGGTAAAAAAATGAAGGAAAGAAAACAAAGAAATCATCAAGAAAATTTAAAAAGTGAAGAAAAAGAGAAGAAAGACTAAGTAATTTGAAACAAAAAACCTTTTTAAAAAAAGAGGAAAGAACCAAAAAAGAAAGAGAAAAGAAAAAAAGAAAGACACAAGAAAAAATAAAAGAAGAAAGAAAGAAGAAAGCAACAAAAAAATAGGAAAAAGAAAGAAAAAAGATGAAAGAATGCAGAAAGAAAGAAAGCTAAAAGAAATCAAGGAGAAAATGAAACCCTTGTGCCACTGCGGGACCTTGTGCAGCCAAGGAGAGCATTGTGAGAGTGCGGGGCCGTGGAACCAAGGGACCATTGGGACCTTGTGGGGCCTCCTGGACTCAAGGGACCATTGACACACTGTGGGGCCTCATGGAATGAAGGGTCCATTGTGCCACTGCAGAGCCAAGGACACCATGGTTACACTGCGGGGCCATGGAACCAAGGCACCATTGGGACACCCCGTTGCCTCATCCTCTGGAATTCCAACAGATCTGAGGGATGGCAGCACCTGCAGGCAGCACGGAAGGATTCTGGGGAGAGCCTTTGATCCCTGCTCCAAAGGAAATCAGAGAAAGAGCCCTGGTCAGATAAAGGCACCTTTTCCCTTTTCCCTTTTCCCTTTTCCCTTTTCCCTTTTCCCTTTTCCCTTTTCCCTTTTCCCTTTTCCCTTTTCCTTTCCTGGTGTAAACTGTTGACCTGCCTGTAAGGTGCAGCAAAAGCTTTGCAGGGTTTGGTTCAAGGTCCCCAAGGTTGGAAGAGGGAAGTGTTCGAGTCCCTTCTAAGAGAAGGCTTGGAGTCTTTGTGCCATGACTGCCTGGCATCCATGGAACAAGTGTGTTCTGGCAGACTCTGGGACCTCGAGAGCAATCCCATGCAGGAGCCAGCACTGGCCCTGCACCCTGGTGGGAGCAGCGTGGTACGGATGGGAAAGAAGGCAGCTGGGTGTGCAGTGGGAACCTCGAGCCAGGTCATAGAAGGCCAGGCTTTAGCTTTGAACACAGCAGCACAAAAAGCAGAATGAATGACCTTGCCTAGAAATCACTGAAGGAAAAAGGGTGAACATATGGACTGATTTGAACTCTGGGTTTGGAATAATACACGCCCAGGGAGCCACATGGAAGGAAAGGGCACAGAGGTCTCCAGTGAGCACAAAAAGAAATCAGTCACCTACTGCAGAGTGTGCCAGAGCCAAAAGAAGTGGCCCTGGTGCCCTTGTAAAGCCCATGGGTTTGGAGACTCCCCAGTTAATCCAGGGAATCCATTGGCTGACCAAACAGCTCAAGAGGGTGCTGAAAAAGCTCTCCTTGCAATAATACCTAGCAAAAACTGGAATGTTCTGCAACAACAACCAGATTCCAGTGATCAGGACAGGCAGTCAGCCCCAGCAGCAGCAGCAGCTATGGAAAATCCCAGCAGGTGGTTGGTAACCCCGTGTGGGCAGGTAATTGTAGCTCCACAATTAATGTATAACGGAACTAAAACATCAGGAAACACATGAGGAAGTGGAGAATATGGTGGCCAGTTTACAAAGGCATGTAGTAAGCACAAAAATGGCAAAAAATGATAGATCAGTTGTTGAGAAAGATGGGATTGGTTTTGAAGGAAGAAGGCTGCCTCCAGGGCTCCTTAAATGGGAATCACCAGGGGATTTTGGCCAACTGATTTTGCAGAACTGCCCAGGCAGAAGGGGGACTGGCACATTTTGGTATTGGTGGATACTTTTTTCTGGATGGCCAGAAGCTTTCCCATGTGGCACCAACAAGACAAGGGAAGTCTCAGAAGTTTTGCTGAAATGAATATTTAATAGCCCTGGGACTAACTCTTGTAAGCCTTAAAATGTGCATGGTTCTCAACAGATCATTGGGGCTGGACTCGCCTGTACGTCCTTTCCAACCAGGAGATGCGGTGTGCATCAGAACCTGGAATTTTGGAACAATGCAGCCAAAGTGGAAGGGACCATCTCAAGTCCTCCTGGTAACCTACCCTGCACTCAAGGTAGAAGGAATCCAACTCGGGGTTCATCACATGTGGGTGAAACCAGCGAGCCCACATTAAACACAGCAGAAGCAAGACTGACTGACACCTTGGAGTTTGGAGTTTTACATAAATCCTATTGTTTTGGGTATTGAATATGATTTTCTAAGGGGATACTATTTATTGGATCTGGATGAAGATGATCAATAATTGTGTATTTATAATAAAAATAGAAACGATGTTCCTGACTTCTGGGAAGGGAAATGTGGTTTTCAAAGTCAGTGCAAGATGTTGGCAGATGACAGAATGTAACCCCTGTAACAGCTTGTTTGCCAACCCCAACCTCTGCAGAAAATCCAGTTCCGTGGGGAGCTTCAGTCAGCAATTTGACAAAAATCTGGGAACGCATGTGGGAAGGAAATAGCACCCAGGGTACCTGGACAGGGATGGAAGGAGAATATTCCTTACCATGGACACATCAGAACAATACTGCTGAGAATTGTAACATTTCCAAACCGGATCTGGAAATTACCTCAGGAAATATTGATCAGCTGACAGATTGCACTGATACCCCCTGGGGCTGTCAAATTCCAGCAGTATGGAATCACCCTCAGACAGGACAATGGGAATGTTTCCAGCCAGTTCAGGGGTTTCTGGGCTGGGAAGGGAGCCCAGGCCTCCCACAGGACCCCTTAGAGGTGGGTATAAAATATCCTGATTTAACAAGGTCAAGGCCAAAGGATCCCAGGACAAAGGAAAAGTGGGATTGCCCTGGGACAGACACTTGAGCTGTTTGGAATGCTGAGGTCCAGTGGCTCCTGGCTGTGGCCCAGGCTCTGAGGCTGGGCTGTGTTTGTAGAAATGATTCTGCCTTTCTCAGGGACACCTGGGCTCAGCCAAGAAACAGCGAGCCTTGGAGAGGCACAGAGTGTCAGCAGGACACGGTCAGATCCTTAGGAGCCCCAGGATGGGTGGGAAGGGATGGAATTTGGAGCACACGTTTGCCCCTGGGAGAATCAGGAGCACCATGGACACTGGGGGTATGAACGTTCCTTCCCTCGTGCAAGGAGTCACCACTGGGAACCCGACTGTGGGGAAAGGTTAAAGGGGATGGAACTGGGAAACATCCCAGTGCGGGAACTCCAGCGGGATGGATTTTAGAATCCATCTCTGCTCCGCAAAGATCTGCCTTTAGGAACAGAGCAGCCACACACCATTGGGCTCTGCAGATGGAAACTTTAGGGAATGCAGCTCCTTTGGGGTTTGCTGAAATAAAGGAACAATTGCCAGCCCCAGCTAAAATGACCTTCCAGAGCAGATTGGCTTTAGCCCTATTGCTGCTACATGGACAGGGAGTGTGTGGATTCTTGAACTGAAACAGCAACACTTGTTGTGTGCACATTCCAAATGTGATGCTGGGTTGGATGATCGGGTAGAGAGGATAAAATCGGCTGCTGCATCCAGCAGGGAATTAAGGGGAGGGTTAGACAGTAACTGTTTGGATAAAATATTTAAAGGACTTGGATTTTCCCTGAACGATGGTTGGCCTCACTTTTGCAAAGTCTAACTGGGATCACAGCAATACTTGTGCTTATGACACTTGCTTTGAGCTGTGTAAAGAACATGGTTGTGAAAGCAGCTGAGGAACTTGTGGGATGTAAGGAGCAGAGTGAGGCTTACGAAGGCTTGAAGGGAAGAGAAACTTCCCAACCCTCCAAGGGGGGGAAATTTGCCAGATGAAAAACCGTTTGCACCTGGTGAGTTCCTACAATGCTTCTTCTCCAAAAGCCACTGGCCATGGAACCGCACAAGGCTGATTCTGTAGGCAGCAACCAGCCCAGGTGTGCCAACTTTCACCAGTTCACCGGGCAGTCAGGGCTGGCTTTGGGGTCAGTGACCACCAGGGACCCCCAGAGAGACCCCCAGGGCAGAAGAACGGATGTGCAAAGGGGTGGGGGAAATCTGCAATGATTTTGGGGCAATGATGATCGTGTGTGTGTGTTTCTGGTGGGACAATCTGGGAATGTGTCTGTGAAGCACAGTCTGCAAACAGGAACATTCCTGAACTCGGCACACACGGCTTTGGGAGGGGCTCTCCCCTCGTGCATCCGGCCCAATAAAGAATGCTGCTGCTTCGTGCTGCGCTGGTGCTGAGGAGGTTTTGTTTCACTGAAGTTTTGGTAACACCTCTGTGCCTGTGTCACAGAACCCCAGAGCAGCTGTGATGTCAGAAAGGGGCTGTGTGATGTCATACATGAAATCCCTATTTGTGCTTGATCTTTGCATAAGTGCTTTAATTAATTAATTTTGAGTTAAATATTTTTTAATTGAATCTTAAAATTAACTCATCAGCCCAGGTACAAAAATCAAGTTCCATTATCAGTGTTTTCAATTGTTCAAAGTAGTTTATTAAGAGAGTTGCACCCTTCCCAGTTAAAACTTCCCCAGTTAAAAATCACCAACTTGCTCCCTTTTCAAACTTCAAACCACCTATACACCATAAGAGTTATCTTTCCTGTGTTTACTGTATACTTTTACAAGTGTTTTAAGATGTGTTGGATGTATTTTAATACTTTTTTTAGGTGTTTTTACTTGCACTTTGGTTCCAAGGCCAAAAACCCCCAGTTCTAACAGCCAGCAGCTATTTTTAGCCCCAACAGCCATTACTGTGCAGGCAAGCTCCATGGCAACCTGAATTTTAATGAAGGCATTTCACCTCCCTTATCTCAGTTAATACTACCCCTCTGACAACGATGAGCCATTGGTGGATGGAGATGATCTATCAAAGGGAAAGCACCAATCACTTTAAACCGAAGGGGCGGGCTGTGGGTGAGCTGTGGGCGGGCTGTGGGCAGACTGGGGCGGAGCAAAGACACTATAAAAACAACGGGACAGCAAGGCAGTCTCTCTTTCTCTCTCCAGGCTAGCTGTGGTAGACGTTGGTGCTGGGCATTAAAAGCCTTACTCCTTTTAAGGGGCCTTTAGTAATTTTTTACTTTTGGACCAGCTAAAAGTCAGCTCAGCACTGCAAGTTCTTTTTCTCTACCTGAGGTCTAGTGCTGTCTCAGCCAGAAGATCTCAAATTCCTGCGCTCCTGGGGCATACCATCTACCGAGCCATAGGATCCCAAATTTTTATATTTTTCTAATTTCTGTAATTTTTCAATTTTTCTGTTTTCAATAAATTAATCTTTTTAAGAGTTGTCTCATTTCTCACAGTGACATCACAGAGTGGGTTGAGACATCACGGGGTATTGGTGTGACATCACAGAGAGGGCTAGGCCATCCCAGAACAGGCTGTGACATCACAGAGTGGGTTGTGACATCACAGGGTGGCTGTATGACATCATAGAGTCTACTGTGATATCATGGAGCACCTTTGTGACATCACAGAGTGGTGCTGTGACATCAGAGAGTGGTGCTGTGACATCAGTTTGGGCTCTGACATCACAGGTCTGAGGTCAGACATCATCTAGCAGACTATGACATCACAGAGCAATTGTGACATCACACGGGAGGCTGTGACATCACAGGGTGCTGGTGTGACAGCACAGTGCAGAGTTGTGACATCAAAGATAGGGCTCTGACATCACAGCGTGCTTGTGTGACATCACAGAGGGGTCGGGTGACATCCCAGAACAGCTCCATGGCATCACAGAGTGGTGCTGTGATATCAGAGAGTGGTGCTGTGACATCACAGAATGGCTATGACATCACAGGGTGTCTATGTGACATCACAGAGTGAGCTGTGACATCGCAGATATGGCTGTGATATCACAGGGCAGAGTCTGACATCAGAGTGGACTATGGCATCACTGAGTGGTTGTGACATCACAGAACGGGTTGTGACATCATAGAATGGGTGGAGATATCACAGAATGGGTTGTGACATCACAGAATGGCTGTGTGACATCACAGGGGGTTGGATGCCATGGCAACCCTCAGCAGTTCCAGTTCCCTTGGAAACCCCCCCAGGCCCCATTGCTGCAGTCAGGCTCCGTGGCCACTTGCCCGCAGAGCTGTGGCTGCCTTCGGCTGCCATGGCAGCCCTCAGGACAGAGCAGTGCCGGCCTGGTGCCAGCTACAATTGCAGTGACACTCGCTGATGCCCTCAGGTGCCACGGCAGCGGCCACAGGGACCCGTTCCTCACTTTGGTGTCACGGACACCAACGCTTGGCCCCGCTGCCATGGGCATTGGCACGGTCACCTGCACTCAGGGCCCGTGGCCGGGCACTGCTGCCATGGACACGGGCATGGAGCCCTGGGCCACAGGCGGCTGCCATGGCCACCGGCCCAAGGTCCCGTGGCCAGGGCCGGGGGCATGGAAAGGAACCCGTGGAGCCGTGGTGATGGTGGGTGGCCATGGGGTGCTGCTGTGGGCTGGGCTAGAGGGAATTTCCTTGCCAGGCCTTTCTCTGGGGCTGTGTTTGGCTCTGTGCTGAGCACAGCGTTGCTCACACTGAGATGGTTTTGTTCTTGCTGAGCTTGCACAGAGCCAAGGCCTTTCCTGCCCCTCGTCCGGCCACGCTGGGGAGGGGCTGGGGGTGCGGGGCAGCTTGGCAGGGGTCACAGCCAGGACAGCTGACCCCAACTGACCCCAGGGATATCCCAGACCACAGGACATCATGGCCAGTGTATAAAGTGGGGGGAACAAGGAGGAAGGGGGGACATTTGGAGTGAGGGTTTTTGTCTTCCCAGGTAACACTCAGGCAGGACAGGGCCCTGTTTTGCCGGTGGGGCAGGGTCAGCACCAAAGACACAGACACCAACTGAAGGGATTGTGTAATTTATAGAATGCAGATCTGCAAAAAGTCATAAAAGCATAAGCTCAGCAAAGCACATAATCATTAGCAAAGTATCACAGCAGGAGCAGCTCAGCAATGCCCCCAATCATCCCTGCCAAAGATTGCCTGCAGTGATTAACCAAGATCCAGCCCCAGTTCCCCTCAGACTTTACCATCACCCAGAGCCACCCATCAGCTGGGGGAAGCTGTTCCAGCCAAGAACTGGAGAGCCACTCCCTGACACTGGGAATTCCTGCAGCTGCCTCCAGCCACAGCTGAGGCTCCAACCCCGCTGGGAGAGGGCCCAGCTTTGACAGTGCTGGAGAAACAAACTGACAGCACCTCCAGTGTGGGAACATCTGCTTTCATCCTCCCCTTGGGTTCTTCCTAAGCCTGGCCAGGGCTCAAGGAGGAGCCAAGGCAGCTGACTTTGACCATACAGCCCCAAACAAGGCCAGATGTTGGATTTCATGGCCTTGTCCCAGCCGCCCGCAGTGCCCAGGCCGTGCTGGCCGCGCTCAGAGCTGGGCCCAAAGCTGCCCAGCATTGCTGCCTTTGGGAGCAGAGCAGGAGGGCAGGACATGTGCCCAGCCTGCAGCCAGCCATGGCACATCCACCTCCTCAGCAGCTGCCCAGAGCCCAAAAGCAGCTTGGCAGCCACTGAAGAATTGGCTGCAGCCACCCCAGCAAAGGGGGAACCTTTGGTGCCCGGCCAGGTCGTGCCATGCCCAGCTCTGGCAGCATCCCCCTGGCTCTGGACTCACCTGCACACTGGGCATGGAGTGTGTCTTTGGAGAAGGTGCCACAATCAAAGGCCATCATCTTCAGCTGCCGCTGGCCAGCTCCAGGAAGAGGTTGTCGTCCTTGAGCTCGTCCTTGGTGTCTCCAGCAGCAGCAGCCCCACCTGCTACAGCTTCTCCAGGGGCTCCTTCTCCTTCCCTGGGGCCACACCAGGCTCTCAGGGTTCTGCCCAGGGCCCAGCCATCAATGAACCAGACAAGCAAAACCAGGGGGGATGGTGGCCACCAGTGCTTGCCAGAGCAGGCCTCCAGCTCAGCTGCAGCCCAAGAGCTGCGTGTTCCCTTCTGATGCTCCCTGCTCACAGCTACAGGCAGGACAAAATAATCTGCTTTGCTTTGCCACTGATTGCCAAGAGATGGGTGGGGCTGTTCCCTGCCAGGCCTCTGGATCACACTGTGCCCATGGCTCTCTGCCATCCTCTAGGGCACATGAACACCCTGCAGCCAAGGGTCACAGAAGAGCTCTTCCAAGGACGGCCTGGCCAAGGGCTGCATGGACAAGCACCTCTTCAGAACATCCTGGCACTCTGGGCAGAGGAACCAGAAACCACCAGGCAGCTGCAGAAGGATCCCGCCCACTTTGCCCCCCGTTCCCGTGCCCAGGCCATGCTGGCTGTGCTCAGAGCTGTGCCTGAACTTGCCCATGGATTCTGTGCTTTGGAGGGCAGCAGGAGAGCAGGACATGTGCCACCTGCTCAGAGCTGCCAGAGCAGGATGCTCCTGAGCCCGCTGCTCTCTTCTTTTTCTTTTTCTGTTATATTCTTGTTGGCTTCATGTTGTCTCATCTTTCATTCTTCTTTTCTTTTTTCTTCTCGTTTTTCATTTTCGTGTTTATTTCTGTCTTTTGATTTTCTTTCTTTTTTGTTTTTTTTAATTGTTATTATCTTTTTGCTTTTTTATTCCTTTTTTCTTCATTTTTTAATGGTGTGGTTTTTTGTTTTTTAGTTTTTATTGTTTCTTGGTTTTTTGTTCTTTCTTTCATTTTTTCCCATTTTTCTTCTTGGTTTCATGTTATTGAATCTTTCTTTCTTTCTTTCATCTTTTTTTTTTCTTCAATTTTTTCATTTTCTTGTGGATTTCTTTTAGCTTTCTTTATTCATTCTTTTATCTTTTTTCTTTCTTTTCCCTATTTTTTCATTGCTTTCTGTCTTCCTCCTTTCTTTCTTTTTTCTTTAATTTTTTCTTGTGTCTTTCTTTTTTGTTTTTTCTCTCTTTTTTGATTCTTTCTTTCCTCTTTTTTTTCTTTTCTTTTCTTGTTGGTGTCATGCTATTTACTCTTCCTTTCGTTGTGTGTTTGTTTCTTCTTTTCTCTTTCCTTTTTTCTGTCTTTTTACTTTCTTTCTTTGTGTCTTCATTTTTTATGGTTTTTCTTTTTTTCTGTTTTTGTTGCTTGTTGCTTTCTTCCATTCTTCTTTTTATTTTTCTCTTTTTGCTTTCTTCTTCCTTTTTTTTCTTTTTTGTTGCTTTCTGTCTTTCTTCTTTCTTTCCTTTTTCCTTGCTTTCTTTCTGTTTTCTTTTGTCTTCTGTCTTTCTCTTCTTTTTTATCTCTCTTCCTTGTTTCTTTCTTTTCTTCTTCTTTTTTTTGTATTTTATGAGATCTATTTCCTTGTTGGTTTCATGCTATTTAGTCTTTCTTTCTTCTTTTCTTTTTCCTGCCCTTTTTTCTTTTTCTTGTTCATTTCTGTCTTTTTATTTTCTTCCTTTCTTTCTTATTTTCTTCCTTTCTTTCATTTTTATTACCTTTGTGCTTGCTTGCTCTCTTCATTTTTTAATGATTTTTCGTTATTTTTTTAAAAATTTTTCTCTTGTTGCTTTCTTCTTTCTTTTTTTGATTTTTCTTGTTGGTTTCATGTCATTGACTATTTTTCTTTCTTCTCTTCTTTGTCTTCGCTTTTTCATTTTCTTGTGGATTCCTGTCTTTTCAATTCCTTCCTTCCTTCCTTCCTTCCTTCCTTCCTTCCTTCCTTCCTTCCTTCCTTCCTTCCGAATTCCTTCCTTCCTTCCTTCCTTCCTTCCTTCCTTCCTTCCTTCCTTCCTTCCTTCCTTCCTTCCTTCCTTCCTTCCTTCCTTCCTTCCTTCCTTCCTTCCTTCCTTCCTTCCTTCCGAATTCCTTCCTTCCTTCCATCCTTCCTTCCGAATTCCTTCCTTCCTTCCTTCCTTCCGAATTCCTTCCGAATTCCTTCCGAATTCCTTCCTTCCGAATTCCTTCCTTCCTTCCGAATTCCTTCCTTCCGAATTCCTTCCTTCCTTCCTTCCTTCCGAATTCCTTCCGAATTCCTTCCGAATTCCTTCCGAATTCCTTCCTTCCGAATTCCTTCCTTCCTTCTGAATTCCTTCCTTCCTTCCTTCCTTCCTTCCTTCCTTCCTTCCTTCCTTCCTTCCTTCCGAATTCCTTCCGAATTCCTTCCGAATTCCTTCCTTCCTTCCTTCCTTCCTTCCTTCCTTCCGAATTCCTTCCGAATTCCTTCCTTCCTTCCTTCCGAATTCCTTCTGAATTCCTTCCTTCCTTCCGAATCCCTTCCTTCCTTCCTTCCTTCCTTCCTTCCTTCCTTCCTTCCTTCCTTCCTTCCTTCCTTCCTTCCTTCCTTCCGAATTCCTTCCTTCCTTCCGAATTCCTTCCTTCCTTCCTTCCGAATTCCTTCTGAATTCCTTCCTTCCTTCCGAATCCCTTCCTTCCTTCCTTCCTTCCTTCCTTCCTTCCTTCCTTCCTTCCTTCCTTCCTTCCTTCCTTCCTTCCTTCCTTCCTTCCTTCCTTCCTTCCTTCCTTCCTTCCGAATTCCTTCCTTCCTTCCGAATTCCTTCCTTCCGAATTCCTTCCTTCTGAATTCCTTCCTTCCTTCCAAATTCCTTCCGTAATTCCTTCCTTCCTTCCTTCCTTCCTTCCTTCCTTCCGAATTCCTTCCG